>NW_026867885.1:238549-383822 GCF_020745735.1 Hemiscyllium ocellatum
GTCAAGGTACCAGCTGGGGATAAAAATGTTCCTGCTGGAAATTGTGGAAAACAAGTGTTTAGATGCTATCTTGAGCTGAATGAAATAAGGTGACACAAGCAAAATAACCAGAAAAATAATTGTGTTAGATAACGACAACTATTAAATAACAGTATATTTCTGATTGGTCTGTGTGATGCATGCTTACTATTGCATGAAAATAGAAAGCTGATGGGATATATTGGTAGGAGAGTCCGTCACCCATGGGAAATGCCTAAGGAACACATACTTCAAAAAACCCAGGATAAAAATTCCTGGGTGTTGTCTGGTCAGAGAGGAAGCCGGGGGCTGAATGCATGAAAGTTCCTATAAAATGGAGCTCAGGAGACAGTCAGATCACTCTCAATCTTATTAAATGGTAGAGCACATTTGAAGGACGGAATGGGCTCATGATGGATTTCAATTTCGTGTGCATGTAATTTTAATTGTAAAAAAACACACTGTTCCTTTCCCTCATGTTTTCCACACTGGGGCACTTTCATTCTCCTGAAACTGGGAATTGTTTGGAACGTTATCTGGAACATTCCATAATCATCACTCTCCAGAGCATTCTATAAATGAGTGGGGGTATCACAGAGGCTAGAGAGAGAGATAGGAGGGGGAGGTGCTGGAGCATGAGCCTTGTTCAGGGGAAGGTGCTATAACAGATATACAGTGAATGTGAGGAAGCAGAGAGAGAATACAGTGACCCTTATCCTGACAGAGTGGGGAAGGTTATTGATGCTTGTCCTGTATTGCTGGACATTTCTTCAGACCACAGATACTGCACTGAGCTGGGTGGGGAGCTCAGACCATGCTCGGTGGGTCTGGTGGTGTGATTCCTTTGAGAAGAGAATGATCCCCCTCTCTCCTACCCCATCTCCAGGACATCAATGCCCCTGTCGACAAACCCGTGCTGTAATTGTCCCTTATGGATGGATAGAGCTCTTAAAGATGGAGGAATCAAGGGTTATGGGGATTTGGCAGGAACAGGATACTTATTGTGGTTGATCCATAATCATAATGAATGTTGGTGCTGGCTCGAAGGGCCGAATGGCCTACTCCTACACTTATTGTCTATTGTCTATTAACTATTGTCTCATCTGCCATGCTCGGTCTAAACTGGGCGAGGCATCTCCGAACTGAGAAAGCTCAATTATTTGCCCACTGGCGTTTATTTTTGGCATCAGTTCCACAGATCACGGAATATCCAGGGAATTCCGGCGATGGTGAATACCTACAAACATGATGAGTGGAAGAATCAGGCTGGCATTGAATGACAGGGACACCATGCGGTGGGTTGGGTAGTTAATGAGGTGAGTTCGATAAGATAGCACCAGGAAACTCGATCAGTCTCATACAGCCAATCCCTCTGTCACTCAATGAAAATGACACTGAGAGAAATTAGTGTTAGATTCAGCCCAGAGTCAAAGACTCTGCAGACCCCACTCCCAGGTACAAAGCAGCAGAACAAATCCTCATCCAAAACTCTCTATCATCTGATCTCACACCAATATCCCATTCCCCATCATCCTGGTAATGTTGGCTTATGTCGTCAGATGCTATCGACATGTCTACATTCAGAATTTTGAAACCAGTGAACATGACATTTTTCTCAAACCACGCCCGCCCCCCCCCAAACCAACCCACCCCCACCACCCCCCTCTCCCCCCGCGTCTATATCCCAAACTACTTTCATTTACAGTCGTGCAATCCTACTGTATGGAGAGACACCCTTCAGCCAGAATTGGTCCATTCCGACAAAAATGGTCCACATTCACTCCATATCCGTGCACGTGGCCCATATCCTTCTCAATCTTTCATATGCATGCGTTTTTCGAACACAATGCAGCGAGATTTTGTAACATCGAGAAAGGCATCAAGAAAAATCTCGCTGAACCTACCATTCACCTCACCATGGTGCTCAGTTTTTATACAGAAACAGTTTGACTGCAGCTTAGAATCAAGAAGGAGAAGCAAACACTGGTGGGAGATGTGCATGGAAGTCAATGCTGCAGGGAAAGCTTTGCTTATGTTATAAATAGGAAATTATATACACAAGCATTTGCAGGAAAAACTCAACGGGTTTGGTTGCATCTGAAGGAAGAAAGTCGGAAGTTGTGGCCCCCGAAGAGCACAGCTGTTTAGGCAGAATCTGTGGAGCAGGAAAGACGATGTTTCAGGCATAAATCCATCATCAGGAATTCACTTTAGAATTCAGTGCACTTGCAGTTGTCACTTTCTCACAATCCTTTGTCAGAAGAGAACAGAGTCAATGTTTCAAATCTGGGGAGTCTTCATCTGAAAAGTATTGTTTACCGATCTCCAGTGTATACAGCTCTTTGTTTTATTTTAGATCAGCAATTATCTTGCATGCTGCAGTATTAATGGAACACTTGATCTGGAAAGGAGGGGAAGGGGTGAGGGCGGATATGCAGGAAATGTGTCAGTCACAGCTTAAGGCCCTGTCCATTAGAATGTGAATCCAGGGTAGAAGGTAAAGGAGGGCTTGACAGAGGCACCACGCTGGAATTCGACATCATCTGAACAGATGTGACAGATCCAGAGACAGTGGGAGGAATCTGTCACTCACTCCGGCGGTCGTTAAGTGGCAAAGTGGCCAAAACTACTGCCTCAGACCACCAATGACCTGGGTTCGATTCCACCCTTTGGTGATTCTTTGTGCAGTGTTTGCAATTTCTCCCAGTGTTTGTGTGGGTTTCCTTCGGGTGTTTGGTTTTCCTCCCACAATCTAAAAATGCACTGGATAGGTTCAGTAGCCTCACTAAACTGCAGATTAGGTGGATTGTCTAAGGGAAATGTAGAGTTACTGGAGTAAAGTATGGGTGTGTTGGTCAGCATGTTATCTCAAAGGTCACTATGGACTCGATGGGCCAAATGGCTTGTTTCCACACTGCAGGGTTTCTATAATTTCTATTTAGCTGTCTGTGTTTGGAAACACCTCCCAGGATCCTGCCTACAAGTGCTGATCCAATTTGGCTCACAAAAATGTTACACCATCCGTTTGTCTGACATTAACTCCATCAGCCACTCCTCGGCACTTTGGCACATCTTATCAGGGTCTCGCTTTACTCTGAGTTAATTTCTTTACTATCCACCACTTCACCAATTTTGGTGTTATCTGTAAACTCACTTACCATTCCTACTAATATTCACATCCAAATAATTTACATAAATGACAAAACCCATGAGATCCTTGTGGCAGACTGCTGGTCACAAGCCTCCAGTTCAAATAAAATATGTCGCACCAGCATTACCTTCATCTCTTACCTTTGAGCGAATTAACTACAACTCTCCCTGTATTCCATGCGATCTAACAATGCTTAACAGTTTACCACGTGGAACCTTTTTGAATACCTTATAAAGTCCATATTTTTTCCACAGTTCTATTTTTGTGCCTTCATCAACCTTATTCGTCACTTCTTCAATAAACTAAATCAAATTTCGGAGACAAGATTTCCAACATGCAAAGTCATGTTGACTACCACTAATCAGAATTTACTTTTCCAAACACAAGTAAATTCTGTCCCTCAGAATTTCCTCCAATGACATCAGGCTTACCGGTCTATAGTTTCCTCACTTTTCCTTACCAACTGTTCTTAAACAATGGCACAACCTTACCTGTGGCTGTCCATGATAAAAGTATCTCAGCCAGATATCAAACAATGCCTTCCCGAGCTTCCCATTAGATTCTGGGGTACACCCGATCAGGTCATAGAACACAAAACAGTGCAGCACAGTACAGGCCCTTGAGCTGTTGATGTTGTGCCGGCAGTTTCTCCTACTCTAAGATCAGACTAACCTATGTGCCCTTCATTGTACTAACTTCCAAGTGTCTATCCAAGAGTCACATAAAAGGTCAGAGGGAGTTATGCACGTTAATGCCTTTTAAGATGGCCAGCTCCTCATCTTCAGTAATATGGACACTTTTCAAGATATCACCATTTATTTCCTCAAGTTCTCTACCTTCCATATCCTACTACAAAGTAAATACTGATCCAAAATAGTTATGTAAAATCTCACCAATCTCCTGTAGTTCCACACGTAGGTCACTTTGCTGATCTTTAAAGGGCCCTATCTTCTCCCTCGTTACTCGTTTGACCTCAATGCATTGGTAGAATCTCTTTGGATTGTCCCTTACATTATTTTCGAAAGATATCTTATGCCCCCAGTTTACCCTCCTGATCTCCCTCTTTAGTATTAGCTTACAGCCCTGGTACTCCTCTATGGATTCACTCGATCCCTCCTGTCTATTCCTATCATATGTTCCCGTCTTTTTCTTGAACAGAGCCTCAATTCCGCTCCCCATCCAGCATTTCCGACACCGACCAGCCTTGCATTGCTCATGAAACGGAACATACTCTCTCTAGACTCTGTAATCTCATTTGTGAAGGCCTCCAACTTTCCTGCCACGAGCTTCTCTCAAGCAGCTTTTGAAATTTCCAATATAAAGTGTTCAAAGTTGGCCTGATTCAATTTAGAACTTTACCATTTATGTCAGGACTGTTCTTCTCCATAAGTATTTTAAAACTGGTAGTTACTGAATAACAGGCTAAAGAAGCAGAATGGCCTCCTCCTGTCCCTTTTTCACAGACTCAATATTCTGAATGACCTCCTCCTGTCCCTCGGCAACAGACCCGAGAAGCTGAATGGTTTCCTTCTGTCTCTCTATAACAGGCTCAATGGGCTGAATGGCCACCTCCTGTCCCTCTGTAACAGGCTCAATAGGCTGAATGGCCTCCTCCTGTCCACTTGCAATAGACCCAAGAGGCTGAATGGTCTACTCCTATCCCTCTGCAACAGACCTGAGAGGCTTAATGGCCTCCCACTGTCCTTCTGTAACAGAGTCGAGAGGCTGAATGGTCTCCTCCTGTCCCTCTGTGACAGGCACATGGGCACAGAATTGCCTTCTCCTGTTCCTGAGCAGTTGACTCGATGCTCTGAATGATGTCACAAGGAGTAACACTGCACAATGCCAATGGGCAATAAATAGTGGACACTGGTTTATTGTCTATGGAAGTGTCCCCACTGATCACCTTATGCAGCTAGTTTGTTTATTTATCTCTATCTCCCTTTATAAACAGTATGTAATATGAACAGTTCTGCAGTGTTCTTGCACTACTCCCACATACACAGAAGAAATAATAAGAAGATTGAAAGATTTATCGACCATCCCTAAGCAACGCCCATCTATTCCGCCCAGACAGAGTAAATGTTCCCTTTTATTGAGATAGGAAAAGTTACATAAGGAAGGGGTTAACTGAGCCTGTTTGCTTAGTGAGTGTGCTTAATGCCAGTCTCCATGGATTGTCATTATCCCAGTGGAGGAGGTCCATCTTTTAATGATAAATGGGTTCCGTTGATTGTGCTATTCCACAGTATGAGAGGGAGCATCACCGACATCATTAGTAGGTATCGGCAGCTCAAGAGATGCAGTGGGGAGAGATCAGAATGAGAGCACAAGTGTCTGGAATGTTCCAACAATGAATCAGAATCTGAGGACATTAGACTAGAATGTTCAAACAACGTTTCACAATCTGAGAATATTAGGCTGGAATGATTCAAGAATGGACAGGAATTTATATTGGGATGTTGTGCTTCTTTCTACATATTATGATCGAAGCCCATTATGGTGGCGGATCGAATATGCCCTTTACATTATTCAATATTTTTATTATCCAATCCTGGCTTTCGTTGGTGTCCTTGGTAAGTCTCAATGTTCAGTCATTAATTTTATAAATCATGATTGACTGTAATACTATCCTTTAATAGATTCTACTATCATTCTCGCTGTTATTGTTCCTGCTGAGTCTCTAAATCGATATGTTCACTTTACAAACCATTACTAAATGCAGCAATGAACTTGTTAATTCACTCTCTCCCACCTTGCTTCTGGCAGTGTTACTCATGGGTCTTTATATTGACCTGTCCAATTTCAACTGGGAAACATGATCCATTGTATCACTGCCCTTGCTGCTTAAATATTGAAAGCATTGATGTCACTATGTTCTGTTCTGGTTACAGACTGCATTTCGTCCCTCTGACTACAACCCATCCTCGGCCAATACTGAGGCTGAAATACACTGGCATAGTCTACACAGCTCCCCATGCTGGGCAGACAGTCCAGCTTACTGAGCAATACACTGGCACGGTCTGCACTGCTCCCTGTGCTGGGTAGATAGTTCAGCTTACTGAGCAATAGCTGAAAATGTGTTGCTGGAAAAGCGGAGCAGGTCAGGTAGCATCCAAGGAGCTGGAGAATAGACGTTTCGGGCATGAGGCCTTCTCATGGAAGAAGGACTCATGCCCGAAACCTCGATTCTCCTGCTCTTTGGATGCTGCCTGACCTGCTGCGCTTTTCCAGCAACACATTTTCAGCTCTGATCTCCAGCATCTGCAGCCCTCACTTTCTCCTTACTGAGCATTACACTGGTACAGTCTGCACAGCTCGCCATGCTGGGCATGTGTTTCATTTTACTAACCAATACATTGGCATAGTCAGCAGAGCTCCCCAGTTAGTCCCACTGCCCTGTCTTTTTCTCCATATTTCACCAACATGGCCTATTTCTATCTTAATTTTTTGTTTCTATCTTTAATGTGATTTTTTTGTCCCTCTGGACTTTCCCTGGCTTTGGGTTTTGGCTGCCTAATGTATCGAGTGCTGACATTAGGAAACTCAGAAACAATGAAATGGTGTGTGTGGACTGTTGTTCACTTCCCCGTGTGTCCCATGTTCCATGTTATACATGCAATCCTGCAGTGCTCTTGCACTACACTCACACACATGGAAAAAAAAGTTGACAGTTTAATGATCCATGTTGGACAGGAGGGATTCAGCAGTTCTGTCTCACGTCTTTGAAACTTAGGGTGTGCCTATCCACTGAATGCCTGTGTTTGTCCCTCTCAGCTGATCGTGTGGTCAGTAACACGAGGAAGCCCTCGAGTATTTTTGTGCAGGAGCAGGCATCGAACTTGAGCCGGAGGCTGAGGTGACCGTATAGAGGTTTGCAAAATTATGACCGGCATGGATAGAGTAAATAGACAAAGTATTTTCCCTGGGGTCAGCAATAGAGGGCATAGGTTTAGGGTGAAAGGGGAAAGAGACCTAAGGGACAACTTTTTCACATAGTGTAGTACGTGTATGGAATGAACTGTCGGAGGAAGTGATGGAGGCTGGTACAATTGCAACATTTAAGAGGCATTTGGATCGGTATATGAACAGGAAGGGTTTGGAGCGATATGGGCTGGGTGCTGGCAGGTAGTACTCGATTGGGTTGGGATATCGGGTCGGCAAGGACGGGTTGGACCAAAACGTCTGTTTCCATGCTGTACATCTCTGTGACTCTATCACTCTATGAAAATCTTCTGACTGACTCCTGTTGTTCAAAATTTAGTGGAAGTGTTGGGGATGGTTTGCTGGAGGGTGTGCAGTGAGCTGCCACAGACATTCAGGGAGACCTGAGGATTTTGTGACCCAACTGAAGATGGAGCATGGGGACTGTAGTTACAGTCTCTGGGTCTGTAACATGAATAACAAATGGAGCAGTGGCTGAAGAGTGTGGAAGCTCTGAAACCAGAGTGTGAGTCTGTGTGGGGAAAGGAATCTCCCACATCTGTCTGTGTCTTACCGAGGACACACACACCTGACACCCTTGCAAGCACATGTGCACACACATGCACACTCTGTTTCTCTCTCACACACACATACACGCTCTCTCTCACACTCTTCCCTTACCCCCGTGCACACACACTCCATATTTCTCACATGCACACACACAAATCTGTGGGGTGAATTTGAATTTGCAGATTTGTATTTGAAAATGCATTCTATTTTGTTTTTGTTTAAAAGAAATGCACTTAGTAGGCAGTAAGCCAATGTGCATTTTATAAAATCCTGCCTTGGAAATAAAACCCGTCCGATTCTAAACAGACTCCAAACAAAACCTTCCCTGGTTTTGTTCCGGGGAGGTCACATCTTCGCAAACATAATAGATTTCTTTATGGAAGTGAAAATTGATAGTGAGGAAAAGGCTGTAGATGTCATATACTGGACTTCGGTAAGGTTTTTGATGAGGCAAGCTGATGAAGAAGGTGAAGCTGCAAGGGTTCCAGGGTCTACTAGCTAAATGGATGGAGAACAGGCTGAGCAGCATCAGACAGAGGATAGCTGTGGAAGGAATTTTCTCAAAATGAAGAACTGTTCTGTGTGCTGTTTCACAGGGTTTAGTGCTGGGACCATTATTGTTTATGATACGCATAAATGAACTGAAGGAAGGTAAAGGTGGTCTGATTAATAAGTTTGCAGATGGCACTAAGATTGGTGGAGGAGCAGAAAGTGAAGGGGACTGTCAGAGAATGCAGCAGAAAATAGATAGATTGGAGAGTTGTGCAGAGAAATGGCAAATGAAGCTCAATCTGGACAAATGTGAGATGATGCATTTCGGAAGATGCAATTCAAGAGTGAACTATAGGGTAAATGGAAAAAGCCCTGGGCAAAATTGATGTGCAGAGAGATTTAGGTGTTCAGGTCCATTGTTCCTTAGAGGGGCAGGTCGATAGAGTGGTCACGAAGGCATACACCATTCTTTGCTTCCCGCATTTCACCATTTTAAGAAGGGAAGAAAAGGGATAGTGGCGAAATACAGACCAGTTAACTTGTCATCCACAGAAGGGAATCTGTTGGAAGTTATTGTGTACAGGAGATGACACGTCACGTTACAGTTGTGTGCGGCTTTGGTTCAACAACATTTGGAATAATTCATACAGTTCTGATGGCCGCATTACCAAAAAGATGTAGATACTTTGGAGAGGGTACAGAGGAGTTTCACCAGGATGTTGCCTGGTATTGGAGGGAACTGGCCATAATGAGAGGTTTGGTAGATTAGGATTATTTTCATTAGGCTGACGGAAGATCGGGGACCTGATTGAGTTCTATAAAATCATGAGAGGTATAGACAGGGTGGATAGCAAGACACTTATTCCCAAAGTGGGGTACTCAATTTCTAGTGGTCAGGAATTCAAGATGAGAGGGGAAAGGTTAATGGGAGATATGTTAAGAAAGTTCTTTACACATTGACTGGCAGATGTCTGAAACGCAATGCCAGCGGAGGTGGTAGACGTGGTCACGATAGCGACATTTAATATGTATGTAGACAGATATATTAATGGGTAGGGAGCAGAGGGATACAGATCCTTCGAAAATAGGTGACAAGTTGAGATAGAGGATCTGGATCAGTGCAGGCTTGGCGGGCCCGAAAGGTCTGTTCCTGTGCTGGATTTTTTTTTGTTCTTGGTAAATACTGGCGAACAACGTCTGTTCATATTCGAAAGGAAAATGAAAACAGGCCAAATGTGGCACAGTGAACGTATGGACAGGATTTTTTGTTGTAGTGGACAGAAAATTGACAGGGAGACGAAATTGTTACATTATGTCTGTCTTCACGGACGAAGATCCAGACAATATCCCAGAAATACCATATAATTTTTGTAACTAAACACTAAAATCCTTCATATTAGTGACGTGGTAGTATACGACAACATATCTGGATTGAGGATTGGTAAGTCTGACAGACCAGATGTACTTCATACTGCAATTTCAGAGAAAGCAGCAATACACAGATGGATTGTATTGTGGATGACTGTATTTATTCGTATCCAATTTGAAAGGACATCAATGCATTCCAATGATTTAAGAAGGGAAGCGGCAGAGTGGAAAACTACAGACAAGTTTACTTGTCATCTACAGGAAGTCACCTTTTGCAATCTATCATAACAAATGTGATATTGGACACTGAGAAAGTAATAACAAACTTCAAGAGAATTATTCTGCATTTATGAAAGGGAAGTTACAAGTTACAAACGTTTTGTTTGAAGATATATCTCGTAGACCTAAACATAGAGAAGCAATGGATGCGATATAGTCAGATATTCAGGAGGACTTTTAATCAGCACACACAAAAGATATGTTAGCAGAAAACATTAAAGCAAAGTGTATTGGGAGGAACATATACAAACAGGGAAGATAAAAGTTAAGTTTGCCTTCATTTAAAGGGAATCCGAATACAGACGATGAAGTGTCAACTAGATTCAAAGCATTAACTTGCTCTCTCTTTACGGATGCTGTCTGACTCACTGTGATGTCTAGCATGTGTTAGTTTCAGTACAGATTCCAGCTTCTGCAGTACTTTATTCCGACTAGCAATAAAAACATTCTGCCCTAGTTACACAGAGTGCTGGTGAGACTGCACCTGGAGCATTGTATACAATTTTGCTGTCTGGATCTAAATAAAATATACTGATCCCACATACTGAATGGACATTCTCCAGATTCATGCCTCAGATAGCAAGTTTTTCTTCTGACGAAACTTGGCCTGAGATCAAGGCGGGAATCTGTTTGTGAATCTGGTGAGCATTGATAAATTGATATATGAGAGCTTCATGTCTGTTTTACTTGGGAGAAGGAGGATGTAGGGACAGAATTCCAGAAGATGGACTGAGAGGCTCTTGAGCAGATTGATGTAAGATGTGTACAGGGCTTGATTGATAGTTTTGGCTGGTATAAAATTGGACACGTCCCTAGGTCCAGCTCAGTTACGTCTCAGGCTGTTGTTGGAGACAAGGGATGAAAGGCACTGATGCAAATGTTTTAATGCAATCTGTTCACAGGTAAGTGCCGAGGACTGGAAACACCCTTTATGGGAAGGGTGGTAGAGATTAACCAGGGAACTACATACCAGTGAGTAGCAGATTAGTGTGTGAGAAACTATTGCGGAAAATAGGTGGCTGCTGAAGACTGTTTGTGTGTCAGTGCTATGTCCCTTATTATTTGTGGTATTCATAACTGATATAGATGTGAATGTGAAGGGGCATGGAGAGAGTGTAATAATTAGGTTTGTGTCTGACACATAGATTACTCGGGTGGTTGGCAGTGAGGAGGAACATCTAACGTTACTGGAAGATACAGATGGAATGGTCAGATGGGCAGATCAATGGCAGATGGAATGTAATCCTGATAAATATAAGGTGATGCACTTTGGAAGAAGAAACCAGACAGAGGAGGACCCAATACATTGCAGCAGACTCGGAATTTCAGAGGATGCTTCTCCACACATCCTTGAATGTGACGGGAATGGGTAATAGATTAGTTAAGAAGTAATTGGAAACAATAGGCATAGCCTTTACTAATCGAGGCATAGATTACAAGAGCTATATAGCAATTTGGTTAGGCTAAGATGGAATACTGTGTGCAGTTCAGGGCTTCACATTACAGGAAAGATGTGATTGCACTGAAAGTGGCACAGAGGAGTGTCACCACGATGTTCCCTGCAATGGAGCATATCAGCTTTAGAGAGAGGCTGGATAAACTCGGCTTGTTTACTTTGGAGCAGAGAATACTGATGGGAACGTGATTCCGTAGGGTAAGATTATGAAGGGCATGGACAGGGTGGATAGACAGCAGTGGTTCCTTGAAGTCAGAGGGTCAAGTACAAAGGAGGACACTTTTAAAGTGAAGGGTTTGAGGTTTAGAGAGGATTTCAGGATGGTTTTTCACCCAGAGGATGTTGGTGTCTGGAATACACTTTTTTGAGGGAAGTTATTGTGGGTCATCTCACAGCCGTGAAAAGGTACCTGGACAAGCACTTGAAGTGTCATAACACTCGCGCCTACCGGCCTGATGTTTAAAAGTGGGACTAATGTAGATTGTACTGTATTTCTGACTGTACAGAGTCTGCTTCTGTGATTGAATGACTGCTGAAGGTCAATCACTGAGCAGCTTAAGACAGGAAATGATGGGTTTATGAAGCGTACATTAACAAGAGTGAAATGTAAAAGCTTCTCAACATAGAGTATACCAAGGTAAACTGTTAGAGAAGATCATTGTAGCTGAAACCAGAGAACGGAGAACTGGAAAATGGCAACACTATGAAGCAACCACTTCAGTTCTGCCTTCACAAAAGAAAGCATTTCAAAAAGTAAATTCCAAGCACATCTCAATCTACTAAGGAAAAGTAAATAGAATCAAATCTGTACATAAACAGTTTTAGAGAAATTATATTGACTGAAATCTGATAAATCCCCATGACCTGTTAATCTTCTCGTTGATTACTAACGGTGGTGGCCAAGGTAATAATGAATACTCTGTTTATCCTCTTCCAAATGCTTGATGATTCTGGAACTGAATTCACAGATTTGACAGCAGCAAATGTAACCCCAGTATTGCTAAAGGAGGCAGGGAACCACAGTCTGCTTAGCACCAAAAAAACAATCAGGACTATACAAATGTCTATTAGAAAGGACGAATTACCAGGGAACTTTGAAAATTACATTAATGTAAAAGTAATGAACATAGGAAAAGTCATTGACGATTTATTAAAGGCCAATCATATTTGAGAAACTGATTGAGAAATAAATTATGGCGCAGCAATGGATGCAGTGAATTTGGATTATCAGAAACATTTTTGATGAAGTCCCAAGTCTAGTGTTGTGACAATGCTACTCCTTTAACAAGTTTCATCTGTCCTTGTTTTATTTTTCATGGATGTCTTAAAAGCAACGAATCCAAAAAGTCTGGGTTTGACTACGTGGGAATGTTTTCAAGTCTAAAATAATCGCACACATAGTGAGGAGCAAGGTATCATAGGTCTGGTGATGAACAATGAGACAAGAATAATTATTCACACCATAGTGAAGGAGAGATCACAGTATGGTTGAATTTAGAATACAGATGGAGAGTGTGAAGATAAAATCCAATACCAGGGTCCTGTGCTTCAGCAAGGGAGACTACAATACAATGAGGGAGGAGTTGGCGAAAGTCGCCTCGAAACAAATATTTCATGATGGGAGAGTTGACTAGCAGTGGAGAATATTCAAAGGAGATTTTTAATTTCCGTGGCAAAAGTATATTCCAGTGAAAAGGAAAGACTCTAAGAAAATGGGTAATCTGTCAATTGTGTCTAAGAAAAGAAGGGACGGTTTAAAATTGAAAGAGAAGGAATGCGAATTAGCCAAGAACAGCAGAAACCTAGAAGCTTGGGGAAACTATAAAGGTCAACAGAAAGCCACAAAATGAATTATAAAAAAAAATTATAAAACACTAGAGAAAACAAAACAAAAAAAAAACAAGTATAGTATATAAAGATAGATAGATGATGGTATATACATAAATATATAAAATGAAAAAAAATGACTCGAGGAAATGTTGGTGTCTCAGAGGATGGGAAGAGTCATTTAGTTATTGGATATGACGAAATGACCGAGGCATTGAACAGGTGTTTTGTATCTATCATCATAGTGAAGGACACTAATAGCATGCTAGTAATTGCCGAAGAGGTGGAGGTCGGTGAGGAACTTGGAAACAATCATTATTATGGAAGAGATAGTGTTGGGCAAGCTAACGGAGCTGCGGATAGGCAAGTCTCCTGGCCATGATGGAATGCATCCCATGGTTCTAGAAGAGATCGTGGGAGAAATAGTAAATGCAATTGTGGTAGTTTGATAAAATTTGCTGAACTCCAGGGCATTCCCAGCAGATTGGAAAACAGCACATGTGACACCACTGTTTAAAAAGGGAGGTAAACAAAATATTGGAAATTATAGACCAGTTAGCTTTTCCTGTGTAGTTGGGAAACTGCTTGAGTGCATTATCAAGGAAGAAATAGCAAGGCACTTCAATAGAAATCGTCCCATTGTGCAGACGCAGCATGGGTTCATGAAGAACAGGTCATGTTTAACAAGTCTTTTGGAAATCTATGGAGATAATAAGAGCAAAGTGGACAACGAGGCCCCAGTGGCGATGGTGTACCTAGATTTTCAAAAGGTCTTCAACAAGTTGCCGCACAACAAGCTGCTGCATAAGAAAATGGTGCATGACGTTACGGGTAAAGTATCAGTATAGATAGAGGATTGCTTCACTAACAGGAAGCAAATTGTGAGTGCAAGTGAGTGATATTCTGGCTGGCAATCAATACTTAGTGGTGTGCCTCAGGGATCAGTGTTGGGGCCACAATTATTCACAATTTATACAGATGATTTGGAGTTGGAGAGAATGTATAGTGTTTCAAGGTTTGCAGATGACACGAAAATGCGTTTAATAGCAAAGCATGCAGAGGACTGTGAGACTTCGTGGATGAACATAGATACTTTGAGAGAGTGGGTAAAGGTCTGGCAGATGGAATACAATATTGATAAATGTGATGCGATCCATTTTGTTGGGAGGGCCAGTAAAAAGGATTATTACTTGAATGGTAAAACGTTGTAGCATGCTGGTGTACAGAGGGACCTGCGTGTCCATGTGCATGAATCACAGAAGGTTGGTCTGCAGGTACAGCAATTACTGAGGAAAGCAAATGGAATGTTGCCCTTCATTGCTAAACGTATTGAGGTTATAAGCAGGGAGGTTATGTTGCAGCTGTCCAGGTTGCTGGTAAGGCCACACCTGGAGTACTGCATGTGGTTTTGGTCTCCTTACTTCAGGAAGGGTATGCTGGCACTGGAGGGGGTGCAGAGGTGGTTTATTCGGGTGATTCTAGAGGTGAGGGGGTTGGCTTATGAGGTATGACTTAACGTATTGGAACTATGTTTATTGGAATTTAGAAGAATGAGAGGATGATTTCATAGAAACATATAAAATTATGCAGTCAGTATATAAGATAGAAGTAGACAGGATGCTTCCACTGGCAGGTGAAGCTAGGACAAGAGGGAATGACCTCGACATTAGAGGGAGTAGATTTAGGATTGAATTGAGAAGGAACCTCTTCACCCAGAATTTTGTAATCTCTGGAATTCCCTGCCCAGTTAGGTCGTTGATACTAATTCTGTAAATGTATTTAAAACTAAGGTAGATACTGTTTGAATAATAGAGTAAATAAGGGATACGGTAACAGCGCGGGAAAGTAGATCAGAGTCCACGAGTAGATCAGTCTTGATCTTATTGAATGGCAGAGGACCAGACCGCCTCCTCCTGCTCCTAGTTCTTCTGTTCTTATGAAAGGGGAGTGGCCAGTTATCCTAATTCAGCTCCTCTGCTTTGGTTTATTTGATCTGATTTCCGCAGTCTGGCTGTTTACTTAAAGCAGGCAGCCAGTTGTAAAGCTCCCGGACCCAGAGAAGCAGGTCTATGTTGTTCGTCACTCTCTCTGACAACTCTCCTGTAAGAAACTGGGTTTGTTTGTTTTTTTTTCCTTTCGGTTTTGCCATGGGATGTTATATCAAGTCCTTGAAACACCTTCATTAAGTTGGGATAATCTGTTGGGTTTTCGGTTGGGTTAAGTTATTCTGTATTGTATCCTCTTGTGTTTGTGTCTCACTCAGTAATCTTGCAAAGACACTCTGTTTTGTTTAAAACTAAGCGACTTGATCAGCTTCATCACTCCTGGAATATCCGCCTCGCACTTGCTTAAGTCAGCGAGCAAACGTTGGGTCTGTGCTACTTCCTTGAAATGATTTGAGGGGGTCTGTCCTGGCCCATAACAGTGTCTAACAGCGAGATCTAATATACTGGCATGGGTTGAGAATAGGAGAGCTGACAGGAAAAAGTGAATCAGCATAAACCGTTCCAGATATTTTGCAGCAGAAAGCAATGACTAGTGGGATAATCCAGGAATTGATGTTTGGGCCCCATCTATTCAGAAAACAGATCAAACATTTGTTCATGTGTATTAAATGTAATCTTTCCAAATCTGCGGATGGTACCTGACTGAGATTGTGAGTGGGTGAGGAGGATATAAAAAAAGTTTCAAGGTGATTGAGACAGGTGGACGAAATGATAAAATACGTGGCAGATGAAGAACAATGTGGATAGACGTAACATGAGCAATTTGAAAGGAAAAAATAGACGAACAGGCTAGCATTTCCAAAGGAATTAATGTAAAAACGTTGCTGCATGAAGAACATGTGTATACATTTGTTGATTCTTCAGCACCAAACTCCAAGGTCCATGCAGGGCAGTGAGTTCTGAAGCCAGAAATCAATACTGGGATTGATATTGAAACACTGACCAGTATACATAGACCCACCAAGTCGGGAGCTGTATCATTGAAAAGGATCTCGATCTCCTTGTACACCAGTCACAGAAAGCAATACTGCTGCAGCAGAAAGCAGGTAGAAAGATAAATGATGTGTTGACCTTCATTTCCGGCTGATTTGAGCCCAGGTGTGTCTTACGGCAGCTGCACAGGGCCTTGGTGAGCCCCCATCTCGAACATTGTGCAATATTGTGTGAAGTATTGGTCTCCTTATCTGACAAAGCACAAACCTGACATTGAGGGAGTGCAGCGAAGTATGACCAGACTGATCCCTGGGATGACAGGCTTCCTGTGGGAGCAGAGCTTGAGGCGACTGGGCCTGTATTACATGGAGTTTAAGAAAATGGCTGGAGATCTCAGTGAAATATATAAAACTCTGACAGGGTGAAACAGATTGTCAGCAGGGATGGTACTTCCACTGGTTGGGACGCCTAAAACAAAGTTCACAGTATTCGGTACAGGCAAGCCACTCTGCATTGAGATGAGAATAAATGGCTCCACTCGCAGTCTGGTGAACCTGGGGAATTCTGTCCCACATAAGACTGTGGAAACTAAGGCACTGAATATAACTAAGGATTTCGAGACACTAAAGGGGTGAAGTTGCAGCAGGAGTTTGGTGTGGAGATACAGGATCAGCCATTGTTATATTGAATGGGAGAGCAAAATTGACGGACCTAAGTTCCTACTTCATATTTTTCTGATATATGATCACTTCAAAGGATATACAGTATATAGTGTTAGGGAAAGGTTAATTGAAGAATTGTTTGGTCTAAACCTAGAGTGAGGAAAGCTCAATGTGTTGAAAGGCCCACTCATTTCGCGATGTTTCTGTGCAGTCTGTGGGAAAGCTCTGTTAATGTTGTCATAACCTCTCAGATGTAAGGAAGGAGGTCTCTGCAGTGTCGACAGGACTGTGCTTCCTATTCCATTTTCCGATACAGAGGCTGGTGCATGGTGTTATCTCATTTTTATCCATTATGACCTTGGAGAAGTTTGATATAACGGCCTTGCCTGGCCGCTTCAGAGACCATTGAAGAGTTTACCACATGTTTGTGTGTCTGGAGTCACTTTTTGGCTCGACCAGGAAAGCACGGGAGATTCACTTCCTGAATGTACACTGAGGAAGGAAATTTACGTTGACAATTGACATGCGCTTCAAGGTCAATATTACTGGCACCAGATTTTAGAACTCGATATTTTATTAGTTGCTTCTAACTTCCACCAGCTGCCAGAGCATTATTCTGGTCTGGATTAGTAATCCAGTGACATTTTCACAGCAACACCGTCTCCACATGGGGGCCGATCGTACACAGCACTGTGCACGTTATTTCTCTGCTGGTCGACAGTTCCGTCAAAGGAATTCCCACCAATTTGATTATCGTGATGGGACTGAGGGGGTGGTAATTGGTCAGATTGTAATTATTCTCCTCTAAGGGTCGGGACACTTTTGTGTAATTTTCCGCGTTGCCAGAGAAATGTCAGAGTTGGAGCTGGAATGAAACAGCTTCCACAGAGACACGGCTTGTTGTTCAGCACAAATCTTTCGTTCTATTGCAGGAATGGTGTCAGGGCCCATTGCCTTTGTCGTATCTACTGTGTTCAGCTGTTTCTTCATGTCACGTGCAGCGAATCGAATTGTTTGAAGTCTGGCATCTGTGATTCTGTGGGGACCATCCAAGCAGCACCTCTGGCTGAGGATGGTGTATACACTGTATCCTTGTCTTTTACACTGATGTGCAGTAAGGTTCCATTTTTTCAAGGAACGTTAAAGCAATGGCCAAGTGATGTTTCTGCTGATGTGTCCCCTCCCACAATCCAGGAATGTGCAGGTTATTGGCCTTGCTAACCCCAGTAATGTTCTGGTGACCTGGGTTCGAATCCTGTTACAGTACAGGATGGAATTCAAATCCAATAAATGTTTGGGATAAAGAGTTTAATGATGATCATAAATCAATTGCTGATTGTGGGAGAAATCGATGTGACTCACTGATGTCCTTTAGGGAATGAAGCTGCCATCCATACCTGCTCTGGCCCACATGTAACTCCAGACACACAACAATGTCATTGACTTTTAACAGTCCTCTGGGCAAAAAATGCTGACCTAGTCAGCGACGCCCTAATCCCAATGAATATTGTTTTCAAATAATATTTGTGGAGTGATTTTATCTTGTCAGTTGTTCCATGGTTCAACTCCATTTCTGACTGGGTGTGGCAGGACTGCAGAGCTTTGATCTGATCTGTTTGCTTTGTAATCGTGTTGCCCTCTCTATCAGATATTAGTCCTGCTGTTTGGAATGTAAGTACAGTAGTCAATGTGATAGCAGTAAATGGATTGTCATCAGTTTTAGGTACACATGGTTCTGATCCTGGTATAGCGTCATTGAATCACCGATCCGATAATGGGAATAATAGACTGAAATATTAGAATGGGCAAACGTTACAGGTTGTAAGTGAATACAATTTTCCTTCTGTTCAGCTGTGATCTATCGTACCACATGAATTTCCACGTTTGAGCTGCAATATCTGCAATGCAATTCAGCTGTCTGTCCCCCAGTTCACACCGAGCCCCATTCACCCATCACCCCATGCCCTATTCTGGTTACTGATGTGGTAACACTTCCATTTTAATATTCTAATTCCTCTGAGTGTCTGTCCATGGTGTCACACCTCTTACTTGTCATGTTTCTGAAAACCCCTAAATATTTTCAGTGAGGCAGTACTGTGGCTCAGTGGTTAGCGAAGCTGCCTCACAGCGCTGGGGACTCAGGTCTGATTCCATCCTCTGGCAACAGTCTTGCACATTTTCCCTGTGTCTGTGTGAGTTTTTTTTTTCTGCATGCTCCGGTTCCCATCCACAATGAAAAAATGTGCAGGTTATTGACCTTACGGAACTGCCTATAGTGTTCACGAATGTGCAGGTTAGGTCCATTAGTCAGGGAGAAATATATGATAGGGGAATGGGTCTGGTTGGTTTAGTCTTCAGAGGTTCGGTATGGACTTGTTGGGTCGAAGGGCCTGTTTCCACACTGTAACGATTCCAATTCTAATATTCATCTGAATCTTTTCCGTCCAGTCGTGCCAATTTCGGTTTTAACATTGCAACTGTTTCTCTCTGTTTCTCTCCATGGCCTTGATTCAGAACTTTGTATTGTCAATGATGCCAATCTTATGTAATTTCAGAAGCAATGAGTTTGTACATCTTGTGTTATTCTTCACTTTCCAGTTTAAGATGCTCCATGTTAGACAGGGCGTTTTAGCAGCCTTGATACACGTCTTTCAAGCTGTTCAAAACCAGAAATTGCTGGAGAAACTCAGCAGGACTGGCAGTATTTGTGGAGACAGAGAACCAGAGGTAGTATTTCAAGTCCAGCATGACCCTTGTTCAGAACTGAAAATGACGTTTTAATGCCTTGATAAAAGTGGACGAGGGATGAGGGGAAAGAGAGCATGTGGAGGTGCAATGTCACAGAGGAGGGACGTTTGATTGTGGTGAAAGATGAACAGATGTAAATTGAGTGCATATTAAAGTGTGAATGGCAGAAATAGTTTCTCTCTACTGAGTGCAACATAAACAAGATATAGACAAGGTCATAGGCAAAACAGGAAGTAGAATGTATGTAAAATGGAGAACAGCCATAATGGGTTCAGACTGTGAAGTTATGGAAATGAATGTTAACTCCTACGGGCTGTAACGTAAAATCCATAAAGTGAGGTGTTACTCGAGTTTGGGGTGTGCTTCATTGGAACATTGCAGCAGCTCAGGACTGAAATGTCAGCATGACAGCAAGGACGGTTATTGAAATGGGAAGCAGTGAGAAGGTCAAGGTTATTCCTCCAGACAGAGTGAGAATGTTCCTAAGTGCAGTCTCTGTTTGGTCTCATCAGTGTAACAGAGACTGCATTATGAGCAGCAATGACAGGAGACTGGATTGAAAGAGTACAAGTGAATTGTTGCTTCAGTTGGGAGGTGTGATCGAGTCAGTCTCCGCTGATCATATGTTCAGCCACATGCAGACGTTCCCCTCGAATGGTTGAATAGAACCAGACATCTAAATTGAGGATTTCTGTCTCACATCTGGTCTGAGTCGTGATGTGGAATTACACCCAGAGGAAGGTCAGTGGGTATAGATTGGCAGACATTCAAGCAGATATCCAAGACTGCTCAGAATTTATTGTTTCGGTTCGAAAAGACGTATTTGAAAGAAGATGAACCATCCGTTTTTCACAAAGTCTGTCAAGGATTCTATTCAATCACAAATTAAGGAGAATTAGAGTGTGCTCAGATTTAGGGCATTTATTTAAAGGACCAGAAGCAGATGCGAGGCATGTATTTCAATAGTGCTTCCTAAATTACACCTTGAAATCCATGCCATTGCTGCTCTATCCTCTTCCCTGCTTGTCTCCCCTTTCTGATTCCAGGTACTCCCTCTCCAATTACAGAGCACATTCTCTGACATTATGGTCCCGACCCACGACAACTGAAGTTCTTGGATCAGGTCTACCTTCCCTGCAGTAGCATCAAGCTCCGTTTCTGCTGACACTTTGCCTCTGGTCTCAATGTAGTTCGGCCACTCCATTCATCTCACTCCGGAAAGTTTCCTTCTTGGAGTAAACTTTATTGAAGACACCTCTTTCCCTTTGCACTGAATAATCCAAATTTCAGAAAGTATTCTCAGCCTTCATCTCACTGTACTAAAGACAACTGCACGCTAACCGTGTGGTATAACAATTACCTTTCTTACATAGCTCTGGCTAGAGAAACGTTTTCTCTGTAGAGATCAGCACCCCCTTTAGGCAAAGGAATTTATTTTCTTGACCTCTTATTGGCACTCATACAGTTTCCCGCTGCCTTAGTATTGTAACATAGAGACAAACAAATCACAGTATGAAGTTTGGGCTGAGTGTTGTTCACCTGTCATTTTTAAAATATCGTTTCAAATTTGCACTGCTTATTAGTGAATGCTTGTTCGTGAAGTTAGTTTCAAATGGAATGGAGAAAATTGAGAGGTGACATTATGGAAGTTAATAAAATCATGGGAGGATTAGACAGGGTGAATTGCCAAGGTCTTTCCACATGATAGGCGAGACTAACCATATAGGATACAGCTTTAAGGTGAAAAGGGAAGATTTGACAGGGACAAAATGGCAACTTTTTCACACAGAGGAGGTGTGCTTATGGAATGTGCTGCCAGATGAGCTGGTAGCTGCAAGTACTGTGACAATATTTGAAAGACATTTGGAGAAACATATGAATGGGAAGCGTTTAGAGGCATGTGGACCAAATGCAATCGCATGAGACTAGTTTAGTTTGGAATTCCTGGTCAGCATGGGCAGGTTGGATGAAATGTTTGTGCCAAATGTGACTGTATGAATTCAGAAAGCGAGGGGGAAAACAAGAAATAGACGGAAAAGGGATGAAAAGAAATGATGTAAATTGGCAAGAAGTATAAAAATAAGCATCACAAGTTTTTCTGTGTGTATATAAAAAGTTGAAGATGAGTGTGTGACCTGTGGTGGAAAGAAAGACAGGAAAGTATATGGAGAACATTCGGAAGGTGTGACTGGGGACGTGTCTACAGGGAACCGGCAGTTAAATTAGACCAGTATTTGACATCAATCCTCACAGGGAAGGCACTGTAAGGATTTCAAAATCATCAAGAAAATGGTAATAGGAGGATTCTCGAACAGTCCCTAAGGAAAGGTACAAGGTTTTTAACAACAGATAAGACTAAGAATAGGCAGGTCAGCAGTAATTCATAATTGACTTTAAAAGAAGTGGTGACAGAGTGGCCGGTGCCACTGTGTGAAATATTCCATCACTCTCTGGATTACAGAAGTGTTCCAGGGAAACTCGTGAAGCTCCAATATGGCGCCTGTTTTCAAGGATGTAGCGAGACAGAAAGCAGGAACAATTTAGCCTAACTATTATTACTGGGAATCTGCAATGGCCTGTTTTTTTTCTGCATGGTCCGGTTCCCAACCACACTCAAAAAATGTGCAGGTCATTGGCCTGGCTGAACTGACTATAGTGTTCAGGAATGTGCAGGTTAGGTACATTAGTCAGGCATAAATATAGGATAGGGGAATGGGTCTGGTTGGTTTAGTCTTCACAGGATGGGTGTGGACTTGTTGGGCCGAAGGGCCTGTTTTGACACTGTGATGATTCCAATTCTAATAGTCATCTGAATCTTTTCCGTCCAGTCGTGCCAATTTCGGTTTTAACATTGTAACTGTTTCTCTCTGTTTCTCTCCATGGTCTTGATTAAGAACTTTGTCGTGTCACTGATGCCAATCGTAGTCATTTCAGAACCGATTAATTTATACACCTTGCATTATTGTTCACTTCCCAGTTTATGGTGCTCCATGTTGGACCGGGGTTTGAGCAGCTTTGATATACGTTTTTCAAGCTGTTCAAAACCAGAAATTGCTGGAGAAACTCAGCAGGTCTGGCAGCATCTGTGGAGACAGGGAAACAGAGGTCGTATTTCAAGTCCAGCTTGATTCTTGTTCAGAATTGAAAAGGACATTTTAATCACTTGACAAAAGTGGACGAGGGTTGAAGGGAAGCAGAGCATGTGGAGGTGCAATGTCTCAGAGGAGGGGTTTTTGATTGTGGTGAAAGAGAAACAGATGTAAATTGAGTGTATATTAAAGTGTGAATGGGAGAAATGGTTTCTCTCTACTGACTGCAATATAAACAAGATATAGACAAGGTCACAGGGAAACCAGGAAGCAGAATGTATATAAAATGGAGAACAGCTATAATGGGTTTAGAATGTGAAGTTATGGAAATAAATGTTACCTCCTACTTGCTGTAACGTACAATGCATAAAGTGAGGTATTACTCGAGCTTTGGTTGTGCTTCATTGGAACATTGCAGCAGCTCAGGACTGAAATGTCAGCATGAAAGCAAGGAAGGTTATTGAAATGGGAAGCAGTGAGAAGGTCAAGGCTATTCCTCCAGACAGAGTGGGGATGTTCCTTAGAGCACGCTCTGTTTGGTCTCACCAGTGTAAAGGAGACTGCATTGTGAGCAGCAATGATAGGAGACTGGATTGAAAGAGTACAATTGAAATGTTGCTTCACTTGGGAGGTGTGATTGAGTCAGTCTCCGCTGATCATATGTTCAGCCACATGCAGAAGTTCCCCTCGAATGGTTGAATAGAACCAGACATCGAAATTGAGGATTTCTGTCTCACATCTGGTCTGAGTCGTGATGTGGAATTACACCCAGAGGAAGGTCAGTGGGTATACATGGGCAGACATTCAAGCAGATATCCCATACTGCTCAGAAATTATTGTTTCTGTTCGAAAAGAAGTACTTGAAAGAAGATGAACCATCTGTGGTTCACAAAGTCTGTCAAGGATTCTATTCAATCACAAATTAACAATCATTAGTGTGTACCCAGATTTCGGACATTTCAGGCACCAGAAGCAGATGCGAGGCATGAATTTCAATAGTGCTTCCGAAATTACATCTTGAAACCCCTGCCATTACTGTTCCATCCTCTTCCCTGCTTGTCTCCCATTTTTGATTCCAGGTTTTCCCTCTCCAATTACAGAGCACATTCTCTGATATTATGGTCCCTATTCACTACAACTGAAGTTCTTTGATCAAGTCTATCTTACCAGCAGGAGCATCAATTTCCGTTTGCGCTGCCACTTTGCCTATGTTTTCAGTGTGGTTCGGCCGCTCCATTCATTCTGATTTACGCCTCCCACTCACATCTCATTCTGGAAAATTTCCTTCTTGGAGTAAACTTTATTGGAAACACCTCGTCCGCGTTGCACTGAATAATCCAAATTTCAAAAATGTATTCTCAGTCTTTATCTCACTGTACTAAAGGCAACTGCAAAGTTGACCGTGTAGCATAACAATTCCCTTACTTAGCTCTGGCTAGAGAAAGGCTTTCACTGTAGAGATCATCACCCCCTTTAGACAAATAAATTTATTTTCTTGACGTCTTATTGGCACTAGTAAGAGTTTCACGCTGCCTTAGTATTATAACAAGGAGAACAACAAATCACAGTATGAAGTTTGGCCTGAGTGTTGTTTACCTGTCATTTTAAAAACATTGTTTCAAATTTGCAATGCTTATTAGTGAAAGCCTGTTCTTGAAGTTACTTTCAAATGGAATGGAGAACGTTGAGAGGTGACATTATGGAACTTAATATAGTCATGCGAGGCATGGATAGGTTGAATTGCCAAGGTATTTTCCACACGATAGGGGAGACGAACCAGAGAGAATACAGCTTGAAGGTGAAAAGGGGAAGATTTAACAGGGATAAAATGGCAAGTTTTTCACGCAAAGGAGGTGTGCGTATGGAATGTGCTGCCAGAGGAGCTGGTAGCTTCAAGTACAGCGACAACATTTAAAAGACATTTGGACAAACATATGAATGGGAAGCGTTTAGAAGCATATGGACCAAATGCAATCGCATGAGACTAGTTTAGTTTGGAATCCCTGGTCAGCATGGGCAGGGTGGATGAAACGTATGCGTGCAATATGACTGTATAAATGTAGAAAACAAGGGAAAAAGAAAGAAATAGACGGAAAAAGGATGAAAAGATTTGATGTAAATAAATTGGCAAGGAATATAAAAATAAGCATCACCAGTTTTTCTCTGTGTATGGAAATGTTGAAGATGAGTGTGTGACCTTTAGTCGGAAAAATGTCAGGAAAGTATATGAAGAACATTCGGAGGGTGTGACTGGGGAAGTGTCTACAGGGAACCGGCAGTTAAATTAGACCAGTATTTGGCATCAATCCTAACAGGGAAGGCACTGTAAGTATTTCAAAACCATCAAGAAAATGGTAATAGGAGAATTCTCGAACTGATTCTAGCAAAAGGTACAAGGATTTTAACAACAGATATGACTAAGAATAGGCAGGTCAGCAGTAATTCATAATTAGTTTTAAACGAAGTGGATACAGAGTGACTGGCATCACAGTGTGAAATATTCCATCACTCTCTGAATTACAGAAGTGTTCCAGGGAAACTCGTGAAGCTCCAATATGGCGCCTAATTTCAAGGATGGAGCGAGACAGAAAGCAGGAATAATTTAGCCTAACCATTATTACTGGGAATCTGTGACAGTCTGTTTTTTTTTTGGCATGCTCCGGTTCACATACACATTCCAAAATTGGGCAGGTTATTCGCCTTGCTGAACTGCCTACAGTCTTTAGGAATGTGCAGCTTCGGTCCATTAGTCAAAGGTAAATATAGGACAGAGGAATGGGTCAGGTTGGTTTAGTCTTGACAGAATCGGTGTGAACTTGTTCAGCCGAAGGGCCTGTTTCTATACTGTGACAGTTTCAATTCTAACATTCATCTGAATCTTTTCCGTCCAGTTGTGCCATTTTCGGTTTTAACATTGTAAATGTTTCTCTCTGTTTCTCTACATGGCCTTGATTAAGAAATTTGTGGTGACAATGATGCCAATCTCAAGCGATTTCAGAATCAATGAATTTGTACATCTTGCATTTTTGTTCATTTCCCAGTTTATGGTGCTCCATGTTAGACAGGGCGTCTGAGCAGCTTTGATGCACGTTTTCAAGCTGTTAAAAAATTGCTGGAGAAACTCAGCATTTCTAGCAGCTTTTATGGAAACAGAGAAACAGAGGTAGTATTTCAAGTCCAGGTTGAACCTTGTTCAGGACTGAAAAGGACGTTTTAGTCCCTTGATAAATGTGGATAAGGGTTGATAGGAAGCAGAGCATGTGGAGACGCAATGTCACAGAGGAGGGGCTTTTGATTGTGGTGAAAGAGAAACAGATGTAAATTGGGTGTATATTAAAGTGTGAATGAGAGAAATGGTTTCTCTCTACTTTCTGAAATATAAACAAGATATAGACAAGGTCATAGGGAAACCAGAAAACAGAATGTATGTAAAATGGAGAACAGCCATAATGGGTTCAGAATGTGAAGTTATGGAAATGAATGTGAACTCCTACTTGCTGGAACGTACAATGCATAAAGTGAGATATTACTCGAGCTTTGGCTGTGCTTCATTGGAACATTGCAGCAGCTTAGGACTGAAATGTCAGCATGAGAGCAAGGAAGGTTATTGAAATGGGAAGCAGTGAGAAGGTCAAGGCTATTCCTCCAGACAGAGTGGGAATGTTCCTCAGAGCACCCTCTGTTTGGTCTCACCAGTGTAAAGAAGACTGCATTGTGAGCAGCAATGATAGGGACGGTATTGAAAGAGTACAATTGAAATGTTGCTTCACCCGGGAGGTGTAATTGAGTCAGTCTCCGCTGATCATATGTTCACCCACATGCAGAAGTTCCCCCGAATGATTGTATAGAACCAGACATCTAAATTGAGAACTTTTGTCTCACATCTGGTCTGAGTCGTGATGCGAAATTACACCCAGATGAAGGTCAGTGTGGATACATGGGCAGACATTCAATCAGATATCCAATACTGCTCAGAAATTATTGTTTCTGTTTGAAAAGAAGGATTCGAAAGAAGGATACTATTCAATCACAAATTAACGAGCATTAGTGTGTGCCCAGATTTAGGGCATTTATTTCTGGGACCAGAAGCAGATGCAAAGCATGAATTTCATTAGTGCTTCCTAACTTACATTTTAAAACCTCTCCCATTGCTGCTGTATCCTCTTCCCTGTGCGTCTCCCCTTTCTGATTCCAGGTACTCCCTCTCCAATTACAATGCACATTCTCTGACATTATGGTCCCGACCCACAACAACTGAAGTTCTTTGATCAAGTCTACCATCCCTGCAGTAGCATCAAGCTCCGTTTCTGCTGCCTGTGGTCTCAATGTGGTTCGGCCTCTCTATTCATCTCACTCCGGAAAGCTTCCTTCTTGGAGTAAACTTTATTGAAGACACCTCTTTCCCTTTGCACTGAATAATCCAAATTTCAAACAGTATTCTCAGCCTTCATCTCACTGTACTAAAGGCAACTGCACGCTAACCGTGTGGTATAACCAGTCCCGTTCTTACATAGCTCTGGCTAGAGAAACCTTTTCACTGTAGAGATCATCATCCCCTTTAGACAAAGGAATTTATTTTCTTGACGTCTTATTGGCACTAGTAAGAGGTTCACCTGCCTTAGTATTGTAACATAGAGAAAAACAAATCACAGAATGAAGTTTGGGCTGAGAGTTGTTCACCTGTCATTTTTAAAATATTGTTTCAAATTTGCAATGCTTATTAGTGGATGTTTATTCTTGAAGTTAGTTTCAAATGGATTGAAGAACATTGAGAGGTGACATTCTGGAAGTTTATAAAATCATGGAAGGCATGGATAGGGTGAATTGCCAAGGTCTTTTCCACACGATAGGTGATACCAACGACATAGGATACAGCTTTAAGGTGAAAAGGGGAAGATTTATCAGGGATAACACGACAACTTCTACATGCAGAGGAGGTCTGTGTATGGAATGAGCTGCCAGAGGAGCTGGTCGATGCAATTACAGGGACAACATTTAAAAAACATTTGGACAAACATATGAATGGGAAGCGTTTAGAGGCATGTGGACCAAATGCAATCGCATGAGACTAGTTTAGTTCGGAAAACCTGGTCAGCATGGGCAGGTTGGATGAAATGTTTGAGTGCAATATGACTGTATAACTCGAGAAAACGAGGAAAGAAAGCAAGAAATAGACGGAAAAAGGATGAAAAGATATGACGTAAATAAATTGGCAAGAAATATAAAAACAAGCATCAGAAGGTTTTCTGTGTGTATATAAAAAGTTGAAGATGACTGTGTGACCTTTGGTAGAAAGAAAGTCATGAAAGTATATGGAGAACATTCGGACGGTGTGACTGGGGAAGTGGCTACAGGGAGCAGGCAGATAATTTACACCAGTATTTGACATCAATCCTGACAGGGAAGGTACTGTAAGGATTTCAAAATCATCAAGAAAATAGAAATAGGAGAATTCTCGAACTGTCTCGAACAAAAGGCACAAGGTTTTTAACAACAGATAAGATTAAGAGTAGGCAGATCAGCAGTAAGTCATAATTGGCTTTAAAAGAAGATGTTACAGAGTGGGCGGTGCCACTGTGTGAAATATTCCATAACTCTCTAGATTACAGAAGTGTTCCAGCAAAACTCGTAAAGCTCCGATATAGCACCTGTTTTCAAAGATGGAGCGAGACAGAAAGCAGGAACCATTTAGTCTAACCATTATTGCTGGGAATCTGCGACAGTTTGTTATTAAGGAAGGAATTACAGTGCATCTAGAAAAAGGTTCAGGCAGAGTCAGCATGGTTTTGTGAAAGGGAAACTATATTTTGCCTTGTAAAATCATGCAAAGTTTTTTTTGGAGATCCATGGGAATGTAACAAGCGGGCGTGATAAAGGGGAACTGGTAGACATGAGGATTTCCAGAGATTTTCCACAAGGTATCACAAAGTAAAGGCTCTTCCACCAGACAGAAACTCATAGTATGATGGATAATATATTAGCATGGGATAACGGATGGTTATCACATAGAAACTGGATTCATCGATCTTTATGATACACACATATCTACTGGATTAGCACCAATATCAGTTCAATGGCTTCAGTTATTTATATCTATACTGCGAGCCTGAAGAGGGAGATGAGTGCAATACACATCCGAATTTGAGGATGGCATTGACAACCAAATGGCAGCCTGTTATTGAATGAAGATGAGTCCCAACAAACCATCAGTACAAAGGGATTGGAGTGTTCCTGCGCATGAAACATAAAGTCATCCTGCTGATGCAGAAAGTAACGATTGGTATATTAGGTGGGTTTCAGGGATGAAAGGGTTGAATTATTGAGTACATCAAAATTTTTGAGGCAATTATTCATTGTGCTTGAAATAAATGATCGTGACATTACTGAAATGGACAATGTACAGAGGAGGCTTGAATGGTATTTGTTGAGAATGTGGTTCCACACCTGGGCAGAGTGTCTCACTCCGGGACATTGAAACAGAATAAGGGATATCGATTTCAATCTGGGATGTAAAGAAATCTCATCTTTCAGAAGACAGTGAATGTCTGGAATTCCTGATCCCAGAGAGTTGTGGAAACTGGGTCAATTAATGCATTTACAGACGGGGTGGATTGGTTTCTGACATATAAGCGAGTTGAGAGATACTAGGGGGTAACAGGAAAGTGGAGTTGAGCCAGCCTAAATTCTACAAATACATTTTCGATGAAACATCGGCGTGGCCCCATTCTGCCTGTGTGCAGCAGGTCTGAAGGTTTGAATGGAACCTCAGAACATAGGGCTTAGGGACATGAGTGGGTCAATAAGCACTTCGACACTACTCCGCCAGGAATGTAGGTCATGGTCCATCTCATTGTGGACCCAGCTGCACTTTTCTCTCCGTGCACCATTATCCCTGATTCACCTGTCTATGGAAAATCAGACGAAGCCAGCCTCGATATAATATAAAGATTCAGCCCTCCCAAACTTCTGGAAAAGAGAATTCCCACTGGAATAAATGCCCACTTTGTGAATTCTCCTTACTCCGGTTCTGACTGTGGTTGCAGGGTGCCACTGCTACCTTTTGTAGTACTACTCCTCCACTGTTCACAACAAATTTAAATGTAACCAGGTTGGAGATATGGCCGATGATAAAGGTCTCAGAACTGGGTCAGTTTCAGTGATAGGAACAAGTCAGACAGATTTTTTTAGTCAACCACATATAACTAATAGAAATATCGGAGCAGCATGATGGATCTCTGGTTAGCACTGCTGCCTCATCCCACCAAGGAGCTGAGTTCAATTGCAACCTTCAATTCTTCCCGTGTCTGTGTATGTTTCCTCCCGGTGATCCAGTTTCCTCTCACAGTCCAAAGATGTGCAGGTTAGAGTTAGTTGACCATTACCAGTTGCCCATAGTACTCAGGGATGTGTAGATTAAGTGGTTTAGTCATGGAAAGTGCAGGATTACATGGTCAGGGTCGGGGACAGGTCTGGGTGGGATGCCGTTCAGTGGACCAGTGTGGAGTCAATAGATACATTATCCCGCTTCCACACTGTAGAGGTTCTATGACAATGACAAGTTTGGACTAGACAAACACCCAGTGGTTATCTACTTGATCCATGCTACTAAAAGTCTTGCATATTTCAATAAGATCACCTCTCATTCCAAAAATAATCTATTAAAACCTCTATAATATATGCCCTTCATCCCTGGAATATGTGAAATGAAGAATCTCTGAACTGCTTCTAAAGTAATGATGTCTTTTGCAGGTAAGGAGACAAAAAAAAACAACCTCACACCCCAGATGAGGTTATTTATTATTTACTCAGTGTTGTGAGATTTTGGACATCTCGTCCAGCAGAGCATTGGAGGCAGAGATATTGAATATTTTTGAGGCACAGACAGAAGTTTCGTGGATAACAATGGAGTCAAGGATTATGGAATAGGAATATGCAATGTGGGGAAATGCTTGCAGTAGTACAAATGACACTGATCCAAAACACCCAGGAACATAACGCAAAACAAATGGTAACGTAGATAAAAAAAAACGCAGAAGTGATAGAATAGTGTTCCAATGTGGCTGCTCTATCATGACAGAGCGACCACTCGTGGTGGTTTAACCTGAGGGTCAGCACACCTAAGCTGTTGGGGTGAGGTTGAGGGAGAGTCCTCTTCATAGTAACCTCTGTCAGTGTGGGGAATGGAATCTGTGCTGGTGTCCTCCCTCTGCATTACAAAGCAACCCCATCCAACCGAATGAGTGGGAGACAGTGTAAATGTTACAGACAGGAACAGCCACAGATAAAGGACAGTAGAAACTTTCAAAACAAGGGAAAAAGGTACAATTCAGATAACGGTCAAGATAACGGCTGAGGATAAAAATGTTCTCGGCTAGAAATTTTATCTTATCCGAGATAAGTGTTTGGAAGCTGTCTTTGGCTGAATCAAATCAGGTGAGACAAGTGAAATGACCAGAATACTAATTGTTATTGTTTACCAATAACCATAAAATAAGTGTAGATTTTGGTCAGACTGTGTAAAATGAGCTTATCATTACATAAAATAATACAACTGATGGAATATATTGTTTGGAGTGTCCGGGCCCATGGGAAAATCCATCGGACAGGCGCTTGAAGAAAACCGGTGTAAAAGTGCCTGAGCGTCGTCTCGTCAGTGACAGGAACCCAGGGGGGTTGAATAACTGAAAGTTCCTGTAACACGGAGCTGAGAAAAACCATCAAATAAGCCGCAATTTTATTATATGCTTGAGCACATTTGAAGGGTTGATTGGCCTCGTGATGGATTTTAATTGGCTGTGATTTGAATAACATACATCCCTACTCCTTCCCTTTTTATGTTACATACTGTTGCATTTCCTGAAAACGGAAATTACTTGGAACATTTTCTGGAACATCCCATAATCGGTATTCTCCAGAATATTCTATCACCGTGTGAGGGTATTGGAAAGGCGAGAAAGAAAGAGAGAAAGAGGAAAGGCGCTGCGTGCAGCAGTGAGAGTGATGGAGCATGGGCCTTGTTCGGGTAGGTACTATAACAGATATACAGTGTTTATAGTGTGGGGGTAAAGTGGAGAGAGAGAGAGAGAGAGAGGGGGAAGGTGCTGCATGCAGCAGTGAGAGTGATGGAGCATGAGCCTTGTTCGGGTATGTGATATAACAGATATACAGTGTTTATAGTGTGGGGGTAATGTGGAGAGAGAGGGGGGGAAGGTGCTGCATGCAGCAGTGAGAGTGATGCAGAATGAGCCTTGTTCGGGGGTAGATGCTATAACAGATTTCAATGCGTGTGCGGGAGCAGAGAGAAGACGGTGACCCTTATCCTGGCAGAATTGTGAAGGTTATTGATGCTTGTCCGGTATTGTTGGACATTTCTTCAGACCGCAGATACTGCACTGCGCTGGATGGTGAGCTCACACCACTGTGCAGGGCAGTTCCGAACTGAGAAACCTCAACCGTTTGCCAATTGGCCTTTTAAAGATGGTGCCAGTAACAGGGATCACAGAACATCCACGGGGCATCCAAGCGATGGTGCTTACCCCCAGCCATGAAGGGTGGGAGAATTAGGCTGGTATTGAATGATAGTACATCGTGGAGTGGTGTTGGAAGTTAATGAGGTGAGTTCGATAAACTAACACCAGGAAACTAACTCTACCTTGTACAAATAATCCCTCAGTCACACACAATGAAAATGTCACTGAGATAAATTATTGTTAGTTTATGCCCAAGGAGTTGAAGATTCCGCTGACACCACTGCCAGTTACAAAGCTGAATAACAAATGCTCACCCAAACCTCTCCATCATCCAAACTCACACCAATATCCCATTCACTTAAAGTCTGGTTGAAGATTTGTAGCTTGGGTGTCCGTTGTTGTGGTTCTGTTCGCCGAGCTGGAAGTTTTTGCTGCAAACGTTTCGTTTCCTGGCTAGGGAACATCATTAGTGCTATTCGACCTGGACCCCACATACAAACTACTACAGCTGAAACTGACACCCGGAAGCGGCAAGAACCAACCACTATAAATACCGGAAGAAACATCAAAGCAGCGCTTCACAGGAGGCTCCAATAGCACTGATGATGTTCCCTAGCCAGGGAACGAAACGTGTGCAGCAAAAACTTCCAGCTCGGCGAACAGAACCACAACATCCCATTCACTCATCATTCCTTGGAATACTGGCTCACGTTGCAGGATGCTGTCAAAATATCTTCATTTCAGTATTCTGAAACCTGTGATCTTCCATGAAGTTGTCTCTCAATCTTCCTTCCTTTTTTTCCCTAAAATTATTTTGTTTGTTGATATTTATACTGATTCCCCCACCATCTCTCTCTGGCAGTGACGTTCACACTCACAGCATCCCCTGTCATGGCACAATGGACAGATGTGGCTGTAAATGGATGGGAGCTGCACATCCTGTCACTTCCAAAATGGGCTGCAAGTTTCCTCACTCTGGGCAGTGATCTAATACAGTGTTACTGAGCAATGTACAGGGGTGATGAAAACAGCTGCTTTGACGGTAACTGCTCCAGGTTTATAGATCCATTCACGGCACAGCTGCCCATACTGGACAGATGCCTTGTCCACGTCTATAGAGCAAGACACTGGTGTGGGCTACATAGCACCCAATGCTGGACAGACCATTTCGTCAGTGTTTCTGAATCAGTGCATCGGTGTGTACTGTACTGCTGCACGTGTTGGACAGATAGATAGTGGACTGGAGAGACCTGTGTTATATTCCATCCTGGACTGATCGCTGGGTTGTACTGAACCTGGTCTGCACAGTACTCCATGTTGAACAGATATCTCATCTGGGCTTATACGGTCCGGGCTGGACCTGTGACGTGAATTAACTATCCGATATAATTCCTGATAGATCTATCACTCCTCCAGCATGGCACATTCCACTGTCAAATCCTGTGTTTCTGCAACATGTTGTTCATTAAGAAATTAGCCAATTAATACGTGATTATCTGTCCTTTTTGTTATGCAACTGAGCAGACACATCCCAAAATATATGATGAAGGTTGTCTTGACCGGAACATTTACTTATTTTAAAGATTAATGTGAGGTGCTGTGTTTCAGATGCAATTCACTTGTTCAAAATTAAGCAAAGCACAATTCATTCAACTACTGTTGACAAAACACACAAAAAAACAGAATAATAGATTGTTTAACTACTAAGCAATAACTGTTCCAATATGGTAACATCCTGTAAACACACACGTCAAAAAACAGATTCAGGAAACAGATTGTATCACATGCAGTTCTCCAATGCAGGAGGAAAGAACATCAAAAGACAATTCTGAGAGAAATGTCAGAGAGAGTGTAGCAGCCGGGAGAGATTTCCATACTTCAAATCCTGCTCAGACCCCAGCAATAACTGGGGAAAGGGAAAACAAAGAATCCTGGTTCTGTAACAAGTTAACCGTCACTCCACAGGACACGGCCCCAGCTGCAAGGACCACAAGGAATGGACTTTATCTACGATGTTTGTGGCACTGTAGGAGCCTCTCAGAAATGCCTAACCCCACCTAAACCGTTAGATGATGGTATGATAAATGTCAAAGTTAAACATAAATAAATAAAACGAAAGGATGCAGTAGGCCTGGTTATCAGACACAGCCGGCCTTGGGAGCCCAGCAATTCCGACCCTGCCAAAACCTAGTAGGATCATCGAGCTAGTGGATAGAAAGTATCATCTGCCTGCCTAACCTCTAACTTTACAATTGGAGATGATGCTTAGAAGCCCGATAGTGAGCGATTTCAACATCCCAACCAGGCGAAGTATTATTGTGACTTGTAAGGATTGTAGTGAAAGGGTTAACTGGAGCTGTTTGTACATTGACTGTGATTGATGTCAGTCGCCTTGGACACTAACTGTGTCATTGGAAGGTTTCCCTCTTCTATTAGTAAGGGGCTTCCTTCAACCTGTTATTCCCTAACATCAGCAGCAGCGTCATCCTCAAGATGATTGGGATCAGCAGCTACAGGGAGAGGGAGAGGAAGAGAATCTTAGAACAACAGATTGGAATGTTCCAAAAATGGATCAGAATCTTACAGCATTAGACTGGAATGTTCCAACAATGGACAGATGTTTATCCTTGGGTATATACTTGATTTATCAGGATTGGGCACGGTTAGATTTGCGGATACAAGCCGGACTGATGATTATTCAGGCAAGATACTGTCCTATCCTCGCTATTACTGCTGTTGCTGGTAAACCTATCTCTATCAATTCTATTAGCGATGGTGAAGGTTATTGCTATTTCTGTTATTTATATTTAACAAATACATAACCTGTTATCTTCAGTTTCAGTCACAAATTCCACTTCATTTCTATCAATTTCCGAATCCTCACTCATAAACATCTAAGAAGGAACAAGACTGTTCAGACCCTTGAGTTTTCCTTTTGCCCTGAACTGTTTTATGTCTGTATATTCTCTCTGTTATCAACCCTGCCTACACCCACCATTATAATATCCTCAGTCTCCAGCTCTGCCTCACTGCTGTTGCTGAATAAGCAATCATCTTCCCCTTGTTAACTTCAGATTTTACGGCTCCAGTTCTTTTCAGACCACTCTTGCAGTTACAAATATTTTGACCACAAACATTTTCTTCTCTCTCCAGTTATTTCATAATAGGGTCCTCATTTCAGAATAATAATGTCACTTGCCGTGTTATGACTCTGAAGGCATTGTTTCGAATTCTACCAGAACCAATGATAGAACTTAAAATTCAAATATCAACAATCAGAAAGAGACCTCATTTTGCAAACGGCATCATAAACCATTAGGGTTTCTTTTATTATGTCACTGAAAGCCTTTGGTAAAGAAACTAAGTGTGACAAAAAAAAGTTTGGCTCCATATTGTCTAAACGAATGGTCTCGCAGTCAATGGCAATTAGTGATGGATGACAAATGCTGCCAGTGACGCAGACATCCCGTGAAACAACAGAATTAAAGGTGAAATAAACCAAGGAACTGTGGATGATGGAGATCTGAAATAAAATTCCCCAGCGTCTGAAAATATTGGAGAATCTCTGAGTGTGATGATCAACTCCATCGGCAATACTGGTGCTGCCCTTATAGTTGCTGAGATACAAAGACACGGAATGTTAGATTGTCAACTGATTGTTTTGGAGAAGGAAACTGTAACTGTAGCGCTGTGCAGAGATGTAACTGTTTTGTTCTGCTAAGAAAAGAAACATTTTCAACATGGAATTGGTGTACCATGTGTGTGAAAATTTGACTTGCTGCTGTCATTACAGGTAAAGGGATGTTCTGTGGATGCTTTTCACGGGTTTCCGTTATCAGCTGCTGCGTCCATTCAGAGAGACCCAAGGGTATGGTGACCTACTCTGGATGAGATATGAGCACTGCATTTACAGAGTGTTCTGGGTCCATGGTTAATACATGGAATCGGGGTTACACAGAAGGAAAGGTCCGTATACAGGGAGGGGCAGGGCACTGCATGATCCTGGCAGGAATTTCCAGGAACATTTATCTAAGCTGGACACATTCCAAGTGTAAAATGTGAAACAAGCGTCTTTTAAAAATGAGGTGGCCACTGAGCTGTGTCCCCTCCTTCAATCTCGCACCAGAACTGTGCTGACACTCACCATGAAGTGAATTGGATTGATTCTAGAACTTTCCAGGCAAGAGGTGGGTGACATATCCATCGCAATGGAATGGATTGGATTGAGTCTGGCAATTTCCAGGCAGGAGTGAGTAACATTTCCGGAGTGCAAGCCTCCGATATACAACTACCTGAAAGACGCCATCTGCCTGCTGAGAGGAATACATTGGTTCTGCCTCCACAGAAGAAGGTGCAGAAACTCCCTTCCAGAAATACTAGGGAACAGGGTCCTTGGTGAAAATGAGGGGCTGCACGAAATTAGAACTAATGAAGACTATGTCTTTGAAAACCTAATCGAAGTGAATATTGGTATGTTGTTGGAACTGATGAGCTACATCCCCGAGTATTGAGAAGGTGGCAACAGAGCTAGTGAAAGAACTACTGACTATTCTTCAAAGCTGGTGAGATTCTGGAAAGGATCCTGCAGACTGGAAATCAGCTATTGTAAACCTAAACATTGAAAACAGTACGGAGAGGGCAAAAAAAAATTAAATAGCTTGATGTCAGCTGTGGGAAAAAAACATTGTAACCTTTTATAAGGAATGTGACAACTAGACGTTTGGAAAATAATGATATGATTTGGTGGAGTCAGCCTAGATTCAGGAAAGGGAAAGGATCCTTTATAAACCTGCTGTAGTTTGTGGAGATGGTCCGTTGTGATATCGAAAATTGACAACCAGTGGGTGTAGAGGATTTGATTTTTCAGAAAACCTTTGCCACGGCTGAATGCTTGTGAGTGGGTAAACGGGTAGGTAGGTAGGGGTGGAACAAAAATCGGATAATGGGCAAAATGAAGAGAGTCATGTTTTCACTGGGTGGAAGGCTTATGGGATATCAGAAGGATCAGTGCTTGGGCAATTGTTGTTCGCAAGGTATAACATGATCGAATAGGAGCTACAAATAAAATGATTTTCTTTTGAGTTTATTAAATGGTGAGAGGTTAGGAAGTTCAATTGTTGAAGAGGACCTGGATGTACTTGGTTATAAGTCACTAACATAATTCAGGTTCGACAGAAAGTAATGATAACTGGAAATGATATATTGTCTTTCATGCAAAATAATTGAGTACCACAGTAAATATACCTTACTCAATGGTAGTGTTTTGTTGAAAGAGAATTTGGGGTGTTATGTACAGACTGAGTCTACTTCAGAAATAATGATCGCCACGTTACCGAGACAGTGCAAATGAGTTCCACCAGACTGAACCCTGGCATGATGGTACCATCAGGAGAGAGAGCGGTAACTATGTGGTTAACCTGTAGCACTGTGAGAGAATACGAAGATGAAACTTGACGGTTATGGATGGACACTCATTTTGTCCCAAGCAGCCAGTGATAAGGTGAGAAATTTCGTACTTTCCATTAGATCCTCGATTCCCTATAGTTTATGTGCCAGTGCATAGACTTCATTTCGATTAACAGAGAGGTACAGGCTCCGAATGAACTCTGAACACTGTAATGCACAGTTACCGTGTGACCCTCCACTCAACGTTACATTGTCCATAATTCTGTCAGCAGCCACAATACCTTAATTCTTCAGTTAGCCATTTCCCACCAGCTTCTGATTTCCAGAGAGAACATAGGTCTGCTCTCTCTGTGACGGAAGATGCCTTTGAGACTGGTTAAAAAAATGGCTTGATTCCCACTGACAGAAAAGCATGCTAACAGAACACGGATGCACTACAAATAAAGAAGCCACGAGGAATACCATGGAACGGTCCATCAGTGCAGTTCCTGCTCCATTTGTTTATTATGATGAAGCATCTCTGATACTTTTTTGTTCCTGTGTTAGTACTTGAGAATCTGAATGGCCTCTTCCTGTTCCTTTGCAACTGACTCCAGGTGTGAAATGATCACTTTCTGATCCCGTGTAAGTGATGTGTGGGCATGAGCAGACTCCTTGTCTTCCTGTTTAACGGCAGGAGAGACTGAATGTGCTGTCCCTCTTCTTGTCCAGTAGTTTTGATGGGCTGAACGATTTTCCCATATTCCTGTGAAGCCAGATTGAGGTAGTGAGTGAACTCCTCCATTTACTGTGGAAATGTGCAGCGCTGTTTCATGAATGTTACAGACAGTTTAACAGCACAGGCTTGAGCGTTGTCTCAGTCCTGTTGCACATGGACACAGACTGCATCAGGAGGTCAGAGATGACGAAGCTTTCTGAATATTGTGTAAAGTTCAGTGAACATCCCCATTTCTGATCGATGTGTTCTGCATCCTCAAAGCAGGGATTCCCTGCTGAAAAAAATGGGGATGCCTGGGCAGAGGTTGCTACCCTGAGGATTTCTTGCAGAGATGTCCCACGGCTGAGATGATTGGTGCCCACTGATGGCAAACATGTTCCAGTGTGCTGTGGATGATTCCAAACACTGGAGAGTTTGCAATGGATTCTGATGAAGTGCAATTTTGCTCAGGCTCCTTGATGTCACCGTCAGTTAAATATTGCCTTGATATCAAGGGCATTTGTTCTTTGCTGAGTCTTTGTATTCACCTCTATTGCTCATATCAATAAGTCATCGTGTAGGAGCAGGCAGTGATTTCTTCAAAAAAGGGATGGTGATTATCAGGATTTCTCTATTCCAGAGAGTTAGGGGAGCTGTAGCAGTCAGTGGCCACAAACTGCACCTATCTAGCAAGTTGGAGGGTCTGAATGGAACATCAGAACAGGAGCAGGGTTAGATCGTTCGACACTATGAACCTTCTCCACCAGGCACTACGATTGTGGCTGATCAGGTTGTGGTCTCAGCCCCACTTTTCTTTCCGTATCCCATCATCTGTGACTCACTTCTCTGTCAAATATTTAACTAACTCAGCTTTGGATAAATGTGAACAAAGAGGCGCTACATACCTCTGGAAAAGAGAATTCCCACTCAAATGGTCCTTTTAGAATTTCTCCTCATCTCCCTTACAGTGTCATGCAGCAAGGAGTCCTGTCCATATAACTCAGCCATCCCAATCTGATCTAGTTGATTTGCCAGAATTAAGGCTATATTTCTCTTAATTCTTCCTATTAATATGCATATCCAGATGTCTTTTAAACGTTGTAACTGTACCAGCCTCCGTCACTTTTGCTGAGAGCTCATTCCGTACACACACCACAACCTGCATGAAAGCATTAACCCTTTACTATCGTTCTCCTCTCACCTTAAGTCTTTGTCCTATAGCTTTGGATTCCCCTAACATGGGAAAAAAGACCCTGGCTATTCAGATTATCCATGTTCCTCATGATTTTATAAACCTCTATAATGTTACACCTCAGCCTCCAATGCTCCAGAGTAAACAAGCCCCAGTGTGTCCAGCCTCTCCCTGTAGCCTAATCCCTTCATGCCCAGCAATATCTTTATACAGATTTTCTGCGCACTCTCAATTTTAACAACATCCTACCTGTAGCAGAACGAACTGAATTAAACACAGTATCCTAAATCTGGCCTCACCAGCATTCTGCCCAGTCGCAACACGGTCTCCCAGCTCGCATAGTCAATGCGCTGATCAATAAAGACATACCAAACCCCTCCTTCAACACCCTATCTACCTGCGACTTCACTTTCAAGGATCTATGAGCCTTCGCCCTTTTGTTCAACAACACTGCCCAGGACCTCACCATTAATTGCATATGTCCTGCCCTATTTTACCTTACCAAAATGCAATACTTCACATTTATCTAAATTTAACTCTATCTGTCACTCCTTGGCCCATTGGCCCATCTGATCAAGGCCTCATTGTACTCTGAGGTAAAATTTGCCAGCCACTGCACCTTCAATTTTAATATAATCTGTAAACATAATAAACAGGCAAATATTCACATTCAAATCATTTATATAAATAATTAAAAGCAGTGGATTCAGCACGTCTCCTTGTGGCACAACACTGGTCATAGGCCTCCAGTCTGAAAACCAGTCTTCTACCGCCCTGTATCTCCTAGCTCACTCTCATTTTGTAGTCATTTGGCTAGCTTATCTAGGATCTATTTATGACCTAACCTTACTAACTTGTCTGTTATGCGGAATCCGGTCGAATGCCTTGCTGAATCTATATGGACAGCATCTAACATACTGCCATCACCGATCTTCTTTGTCACCTCTTCACAAAATGCAATCAACTTTGTTCGAAATGATTTCCCATGCACAAAGCATTGTTAACTCTCCTTCATCAGTTGTTACATTTGCAAATGCTTGTAAATCCTCTCCCCTCAATGCTCTCCAACAACGTGCCCACAAAGGACGTCAGGCTCACTGATCTATAGTTCAGGGCATTATTCCCTTTCCTAGTCCCACGCTTCCGCTGCTCCTTGCAAATGTTAATGTAACCGGGTTGGTGATATGATCAATAACATAGGTCTCAGGCTGTGTGAAGATTAGAAACAAGTGAGGCAGGATTCTTTAATCAGCTCAAATTAACAAGTCTATGACTGAAACAAAATTACTCAAACTTAGGATGGAAAGATGAATGACAGTATGACGATTGCAAATCTGTGCGCCGATGTTTCCCTCTCTAAAAATACTGACACGTGCACACATTTGATGACAAACTGAAAAATATAATCTCTGCAGAGCGTTAACTTGAAAGAACTGTTCCCAAATATTAATTGAACTTATAGCAAAAGGAAACATAAGTGATTGTTCCAAATATCATTCAGCTTATATAGCTATTCTGCTCTTAGAAGCTACTGGTAATGGGATCACTTCCTGGAACAGGTGGATTCAGCTGGATTGCCTTTACTTCAGGCTGTGGGGTGATTCCAGTGAATCTTCGATAGGAATTCTCCATGAGCGGGATAGATGAATGAGGAGTTTTCAGCTCACCCACATTGCTGAGAAGAGGAACACAGAGAGAGAGAGAGGAAGAAACAGCCTTTCCTTTTCAGGAAGGATGCATTATTCCCTCTCTGAGTAGAATCACGCAATAACGATATCCGACCCCAAACTGGACCAAATGAAGTCTGTTTAAACAGTGTATGAACTGTAGGACTCCAGCACATTCCCTGCTCCGTGTAGGTACATCACTGTTGCTGCTGGACACCCAGCCATTTCTTTCACAACAAATAGCGCCACGAGATTTGAAGATGTGTTTATACGTTCCCGTATACTTTTATAATATAACTTGTAATATCTTCACAATATCTGCATTTCAATGAATGCTTCTTATTCTTAAAATAGCTCCCCAGTATTATTGTCTCATAGAGGATAAAATATTCATCAGGTATTCACCAGCTCAAAACCTTATATGGTGAATAAGAACATTTCTCATTCTCAGGCCTAAACGTTTAATCGTTCAATGCCTTCATCGCAAGGACGAGTAAAGAGAAACACCTTTGAAACATTTCAAAAGCAATTTGTTTTTTCACTTCAGGGGAATTACAACCATAGACAGTACCTCAGATGTGGTCTCAGCAACGGTCTGTACAGATGCAGTAAAACATCCTTAAGATGTTTAAGGATCAATTCTCTTTGCAAGAAAAAGTATCATTTCATTTAATTTTCCAAAAACGTGCTGCCTGTACAGACTAACTTTGTGTGATTTATGTAGCAGGACACACAAACCTCTTTGTACCACGGAGTTCTGCATTCTGCCTCCAGTTATATAATTTACGGTCGTTTTATGCTTCTTCCCAAACAGAAACTTCCCATCACCCACATTGTACTCCTTTTCTTTTAGTGAAGATTTACGCACTGTCCTCTCTTGTCTGTATTCCATTGCAGACGTTCTGCTTCCACATGAAATCTTGCTGAATGACTATCCTGGTGTATGAGCTCCAACCCATTCAGCCCCTTCATCCAAATCATTGTAAACTGTTGCTGACCTCACGTTGATTCCTGAGGAATTCCACTAGTTACAGCTTTCCAACCTGAAAATAAGTAATTATCTCGAGTCTGTATTTCCTGGTAGCGGACCAGAGCCCTCCTGTTCCTGTTTAACAGCCCAGAAATGTTGTATGGCCTCCTGCTGTACTGTGCAGCTGACTGTCGATTTGTTTCTGATCTCAGTGATCCTCCATTAGGGCCATTTGTTGTCAGTTCGTACTGTCAATGATCCTGATCCCTGAGGGTTTTAAAGATGAGCACAGAATATAGACTAACATTTGGGGGAATCGCTATCCGGTCAAAAATGCTGTCTTTCTGATGCAACGATAGAACCATCTGCAATGTCAGTCATGTGCTCAATTTTGAACTTCAGACACTGAGGAGAGGGGAGAGTTCCTATTACACTGACAAACACGCGTCCCTTTAACAACACAACCAATAATATCCATTATTAATTTCGTGTTTGGCTGTTGTGTTTAAAATTGCTGTAGTCACTGCGCTTTAAATAACGAGATAGTCTTTGAGAGGTGACCTTATTGAGGTTTATAAAAATCATGAGGAGCATGGATAGGGTAAATATGCAAGGTATTTTCCCTAAGGTAATTGAGTCCATAACTAGAGGGCATAGGTTTAGGGTGAGAGGGGACATACATAAACGAGACCTAACAGGCAACTCTTTCATGCAACAGGGTGGTACGCGTATGGAATGAGCTGCCAGAGGAAGTGGTGGAGGCCGGTACAATTGCAACAGTTAAAAGGCATCTGGATGGGAATATGAATAGGAAGTGTTTGCAGGGATATGGTAGGTTGGACCAGATTGAGTTTGCATATGTGGTCAGCATATGTGTGTTGGACCGAAAGATCTGCTTCTGCGCTGCACATCTCTCGGACTCGATGACTGTATTGCCCAGTCTTCACTGTTTCCTGGGGATGAGAATACCACAGACAGCTCAACCCTAAGGAGATAATAGCATCCTAATCTCAATCTTAAATGGTAGAAACTCGAAATTTAGAAGTGTCTGAGCCTCAAAGCAAGTCAGCTTCCCATTTTAAAAACGAGGGCACAACCAATAGGAAATACATAGTCCATTCAGCCCCTCAAACCTATCCCACATTCCCATTGACTCTGTTCAGGAAAGTATTTATCAAATTCAGCCTCCACTCTTCTCTTGGGTAGACATTTCTCATAGAGCGTATGAAATTGGTGCAGAACTAGACTGTTTGCTCCATCAAGTATGATTTGCTGTTCAATCATGGCTAACATGTTTCTCAAAAAAATTCTCCTGCCTTCTCACTGTAACCTTGTTCCCCTTATCATTAAAACATATCCATCTCTGTCTTAAAGACAGAACTGTGCCTCGGTCTCCATGTCTCTATGCGTGTGTGTGTTTCAGCTTATTGGAAGGAGGTAGAGGGTGGTGGAGGATTGTTGTCTTTGAGACAGGAGGCCTGTGACCAGTGGCGTTCCAAAGGGATTGGTACTGGATCCACTTTTCTTTGTCATTTATATCAGTGACTTAGATGAGAATTATGCAATGTACATCGAGCAACTTTACAGATGACACAAAGTTCACTTATATAGTGGAAAGTGAAGAAGGTTGCATAATATTACAAAGGGATCATTTTGTTAATAGGATCAATGAATCATAGAAATGTACAGCACAGAAACTGACCCTTTCGTCAAACTCATTCTTGCCAACCAGATGTCATAAATTAACTTAGTTTCATTTCACAGCATTTGTACCATATCCCTCTAAACCATTCCAATTCATGACCCCATCCAGATGCGTTTTAAATGTTGTAATTTGTACCATCCTCCACCACTTCGTCTGGCAGCTCACTGCATACATAAACCATTTGTGAAAATGGTCCCTTTAGGACCCATTTAAACCTTGGCCATCTCACCTTAATCCTATGTCCACGAGTTGTGGACTTCCCCACATGGGGTAAAAACCCTGACTATTCACCCTATCCATGGTCTTCATGATTTTATAAACGAATAGAATGTGCAAATGTGACTCCAATCAACACAAATGGCTGTGTTTTCAGTAAACCTGGGCCCACATTCTGAAATTGAATACTGACTCATCTTCCCACTTCATCACACCACAACTATAAAATTATTTTACCAACTTGTCCAGTCACATTATGAAACACCTCTGTGGTATTTTTATCGAGACTTTTGGGCTCAGAGGAAGGGACACAACCACCACCTGTCAACAATCCCTAAAGCTGCAACATTATTCTCCTGTTTGTTTGTTCATTAGCCTGTTTTGAAATACTGTGACATACCTCCTTGACAGGCAGGTCTTGAACCCAGACCTTTTGGTCCAGAGTGAGAGACAATACCACACAAGTTCGGGTATTGGAATCGAACCCAGAGCTCTGGCTCAGAGGCATGGGCGTTACCCACTACACAAGACTGAAACCATGTCCAGAATTTGGGTCACATTTTAAATGTCAGCTTTCAGCTCGATATGGTTTGGTTAACTTTACTGAATTTTACACAGTTAAAAGAATCACTTTGTTAAACTGATTAAAGGTACTCACCTCAACTATAGGATGTTGAGTTTATGTGCTTTGCCTTCGAGATAAACTATGAAAATCTTTAATTACTTGGCTATGATTTTCACCTTAAGTGGCTTTTGTCTGTCATCTGCAATATGAGGGAAAGACATATACAGAGACACTCTGCACGAGAAAGGATCTGGAATAGATATTTATTACTGAACACCAGAGACGAAGAAAGAGCCTACTTTCTGGATCAAAAACACCAATCACTCTTCCGCCTGTAACGTTTGACTGCCCTCTTCTTAAAACCACGAAATGATCCGTCAGCTGATTGCTGTCCAGCCTTTCTTCCCCAGTATTATCACTCACTGGGCTGAGGAGTGGCAGATGGAGATTAATTTCAATAAATCAATGTATCACAATTTCGTAAAGCAAACAATGAGAGAATATACACAATTAAATGTCTAGCCTTTGGTAGCGTTGTAGAACAGAGAGACCTAGGGGTTCTGATATATTTCTTTGAAGTTTACATCATGTGTGGGCAGGCTAGTTATGAAGGCGCTTGCTTTGCTGATCTTCATTGCTCAGACCTTTAAGTACAGGAGCAGGAAGATTATATTTAGCTTGTGCTGAACATGTGAGGTCTCTCCTGAAGTACTGTGTGCAGTTCTGGTCAACCAGTTACATTGAGGATATTATTAAATGGTGATGGTTCAGACAAAGATTTACCAGGCTGTTGCTGGGAATGGAGTGTTGAAGTTATAAGGACAGGCTCGATGGACTGGGACCTGTTCGACTGCAGCATAGACCTTTGAGACCTAATGAACGTTATAGAGGTTTATAAAACAATGAAGGGTATAGATAATTTTGAATGGCAGGAGCCCTTTCCTTTGGATCGTGGATTTCAAGATAAGGGAGTAATTTTAAAATGACAGGCGAAAGTTTTACTGAAGATAGAGTGTCATAGAGCTGTCCAGCATGGAAACACACCCTTCTATCCAACTCGATCCTGCCAAACAGATGCCCTGCATTAATGTTGTTCCATTTGCCAGCATTGGGCCCATATCTCCCTAAACACTTCCTTTTCATGTGTCCAGCCAGATGCCATTTAACTGTTGTAATTGTCCCCGCCTCCACAACTTGCTCTGGCAACTCATTACATATAAAGCACCCTTTCTTTGAAAACGTTGCCCCTTAGATCCCTTTTAAGTCTTTCCCCTCTGACCTTCAAACTATATCCTCTAGCTTTGGAAAGGGATACCCTGGGAAAACGATCCGGGGTATTGACACCATACAATCCACTTGTGAGTTTATAAACCTCTATGATCACCACTCAACGCTGATGCTGCAGGGAAAATAACCCCGGCACATTCAGTCTCTCCATAAATCTCAAAACATCCAACCCTGGCAATATCTTTGTAAATCTTTTCTGAATCCTTTCAGGTTTCACACATCCTTCCTCGAAGAGCGAGACCGTAATTGTACGAAGTATTCAATAGTGGCCTAACCAAGGTCCTGTACAGCCGCAATATGACCTTCCAACTCTTACATTCAATGTACTGTCCAAAAACGACACGCATATCAAACAACTCCTTTACTATCCTGTCTCCCTGCAACTCCACTTTCAAAGTACTATGGTCTCATTGTTTAGCAACGTTCCCCACGATATCAACATTAAATGTACAAGCCAATCCCCGATTTTTCTTTCCAAACTGCAGCACTTCACATTTATCTAAATTAGACTCCATCTGCAACTCGTCAGTCCATTGGTCCGTCTGATCAAGTTCCCGTTATGCTCTGAGGTAATCATTTTCTCTGTCCACTGCGCCTTCAATTTTGGTGTCAAATATGAACTGACTGACCATGCCTCCTGTGTTCACATCCAAATCATTTATGTAAATGATGAACAGCAGTGGAACCAGCATCAATCTTTGTGGCACACACTGGTCACGGGCCTCCAGTCTGAAAAACAACCCTGCACCACGACTATCTGTCTTCTACCATTGAGGCAGTTCTGTATCCAAATGGCTAGTTCTCCTTGTATTACATGAGATCTCACCTTGCTAACCAGTCTTTCATGGGAATCTTGTCGAATGCCTTACTGAAGTCTATATAGGTCACATCCACTGCTCTGCCCTCATCAACGCTTTGTGTTACTTCTTCAAGAAAAAGTAATCCAGCTCGTAAGACATGATCGCCCATGCACAAAGCCATGTTGACTTTCCTTTATCAGTCCTTGCCTTTCCAAATACATGTAAATCCTGTCGTTAGGATTCTCTCCAACAACTTGCCCACAACCGAAGTCAGGCTCACTGGTCTATTGTTCCCTCGCTTTTCCTTGCCAGTTATTTAATAATGGCACCACGTTGGTCAGCCTCATACCTTCCAGAAATTGAAATGGTCCAAGCGCAGGAATATGGGACTAGTTTAGTTTGAGATTATCGTTAGCATTGAGTGTATGGGTTAATAGGTCTGTTTTCAAACCCCCTGTATAACTCTATGGTTTCATGGGTGCTTGCATGTCCAAGTATGCATCTGCATATTTCTGTCCGCGTTTATCGATTTGTGTGTGTCTATATGTGTACCTATGTTTATCTATCTCTCAGTGTGTTCTGCATTAGAATGTGTATGTATATTTGTATCTCTATCTCTGCATCTGTGTGCAATGGGAAATGTATTGTTTTGGGGTGGATAATTGAATGGGGTTCAAAGCCTCCCTTCCTCCCTCTCCTCTCCCTCCATCTCTCCCTCTTTTGCTGAAAGTGATAAAATGCAATGCTCTGCTGGTGTGTTTTAGGACTTTTCAATCCTTTCTTACATGAAAGATTAATTGCAAGGGTAAGTCACAATCACTAAACATTGCATTTTACAAGTTGTGTGTGTTTGTGTGTGTGTGTGTGTGTGTGTGTGTGTGTGTGTGCCTCTGCGTGTGAGCAGCTTTATGTATGCATGCGCGCTTGTGTGTGTGCATGTCTTTGTGTGTCACTGTGTGTCTGCGTGTGTGCATGCCTGTGTGTTTGTGTACATCTGTGCCTGTGTATGCGTGTGCATGTGTGTGGGGAATTTGAGTGTCTGTGTATGGGTGGCTGTGGGCATCTGTGTGTGCGTGTGTGAGAGAGAGTCTGTGTGCGTGTGCGTGCCTGTGTGTTGGTTTGTATGGGTGTGATTTCTATGTGGTGTATGTCAATGCGTGTGTGCCTCTGCCAGTGTGCTTGTGTGTGTATGTCTGTCTGTGTGTATCTGTGTGCCTGCATATGTGTGCGTGTGTGTGTGTTTGTATCTGTGTGTATGTATGTGTATGTGTGTTTTTGCGTGTGTCTTCGTGTGTGTTAGTGTGTGCCTGTTTGAGTGTATATATCTGTTTGTGTGTGTCTGTGTTAGCGTATGTGTGCAAGTGTGGGGAATGTGGGTGTGTATGTGACTGTTAGAGTATTGCTGTCTGTATGTATGTGTGTCTGCGTGTGCCTGTGTTTTTGACTGTGCGTGAGCCAATGTGTGTATGTGTGGGGAATGTTGGTGTCTGTGTGTGGAGGGAAAGTGTGGATGTCTTCGCGGGTGGGAAGTGTGTTTGTGTGTGTCTGTGTGTTTGTGCGTGTGTCGGTATGTGTTTGTGTCTGCCTGTCTGTTTGTCTGTGTCTGTGTCTCTCTGTATGTGCGCTTCTGTGTCTGTGTGTGTGCATGCGTGTGTCTGTGTTGAAAGAGAGTGGTGCAGAAACAGCACAACCATTCAGGCATCATCCAAGGAACAGGAGAGTCAAAATATCCAGCATAATCCCTTCATTAGGAATGAGGCTTGTTGGCAAAGGGAGCTGAGGGATAAATGGGAGGGACTGGTTCTGGGGGAATGTAGCTGGGAAGGCGATTGTTAAATGAAGTTGGGGTGACGGTGATAGGTCAGAGAGGAGGGTGGAGTGGATAGGTGGGAAGGAATATGGACAGGTAATACAGTTCAAGAAGGCGGTGCCGAGTTGGAGGGTTGGATCTGGAATAAGTTGAGGGAAGGGGAAATGAGGAAACTGGTGAAATATGTGGCTGCGTGTGTTTTGTGAGTGTGTGTGTGTGTTTGTGTGTGTGTGTGTGTGCGCGCGCGCATGTCGCTTGGCATGTATACGTCTTTGTGTGTCTGTTTGTGCACCTCTGTGTCTCTCTCAGCTATTTGTGTTTGTATGTGTGTGTGCGCGCGTGTGTGTTGAAAGTGTAGTGCTGAAAAAAAACAACCGTTCAGGTAGCATCCAAGGGGCACTGAATGCATTTATGGACGGGGTGGATTGGCTTTTGACATATCAGCGAGTTTAGGGATGCAAGGGGTTAGGGTTGGGCCCTGGAGTAGATCAGCCATGCTCTTATTGAATGATAGTGCAGGTTTGAGGGGCCGAATAGCCTACTTCTGCTCCGATTTCTTATGTTCTCATGTTATGTTTTCGAAAGTAACTGGTTATTTTCCTGAAAGTCGTGTTGTACAATGCTGCATTCCAGGAGAGCAGACGATTTGTTTGGGTTAACCCTGAGTGGGGTCTGGGAGCCGAATTCCCAGTGAATCTGGGTCGGTAACATGACCCACATCTGGAGCAGAAGTTACAGACAAGGGAAGCCTGGAAAGAGGGATTGGAGGTGGCGGGGTCACTTTCTGCACCAGCCTGGATTTTCCAAGTACATTTTCGAAACTACACATAATCGTCGGAGTGGTCTCAATCTGCTCCTCTGTAGCAGGTCCGAAGGGCTGAATGGAACATCAGAATATAGGGCTGGGGACACGAGCGTGAGTGCGTCCCTGTGTATCTGTTTGTGCGTCTGTGTGTTCTCTCTGCATCTCGGTGAGTATGTATGTTTGTGTGTTTATGTCTGTGTGTGTGTGTCTGTGTGTGTGTCTGTGCGTGTTTCTGTCTGTGTATGTGTCTGTGTGTGTGTGTCTGTCTGTCTGTGTTTGGATGGTGCTGTGAGTTGCTGCCCTCCCTCTGTCCCTCCCAAACTGAACCCCTGATGATTTTTACCATCCACTCTCACCTGTGCAGTGGTGTGGGGAGCCCAGCAGAGACTGTCAGAAAGGTCAACAGGTCTGACACCATCTGTGGACAGAAATGAAAGGACACTTCGTCAGATCTCGTATCAGAGGGATATTACATCACGTTAGCACCATAGAGACTGCAGACTCACCTCAGACTGATACACACAGATATACACACACTAACACAAAGATATAGAGACACTTACTCATACACAGAAACAAATACAGACATGGGATGTCTGTCAGTATTTCTCCTGCTCCACTGTGACCTTGTCAATATTTCACTTACTCTGTCTGGTGTGAGTCAGTACTTAAGTCGGTCCTCGAGGAGTGTGTTAGTACTGCACTTGCTCACAGTAGCGAGTGAGTCAGTATTTTTGTGTGGAGTGTGACTGTAGGACAATTTTAATGTTTGCAGATACCATACCTGGACTAATTATAGTGTGTGGAGGACAGTGTGGAACTCAAGCAGGACAGTGACACATTGGCGTAGTTTTCAGGTTTATGGAAGATCAGGATCAATTCACAGCAGTGTGAGGTGATGCATCGTGGAAGGAATAACTCTGAAAGTCAATATAAAACATTCTGTACCATTATAAAGCGGGTGTCGGAGCAAAGGGCACTTGGTGAATATGAGTACAGATTATTGAAGATGTCAGAGCAAGTGGGGAGAGGAGAAAATAGTTTCAGCACCTGAGGTGTTTACAGGAGGAAGTGTAGGAGCTCCCTTCCTGGAAGGCGGTGGTGACGATGAGTTGTGAGCTCACCCTCCTGCCCACCGAGACCATGCGGATTCCATTTATGCCAGTTCGACACAAAAGGGAGATGGCATCAGGGCCACCGCTTCTATGTTGTGCCGTGAGTAAACGTAGCTGCTAGTGGGTTTAAAGTGAGAATTGCCCTTCACTGAACATTGCTCCTTACTCGGTTGGTGGGACGTGGATGTTTCAGAATCTCCACACGAGGCGTCCCAGTCCTCTCCGGATCGTACCAGGGTCCTCCACACATGGCGGGGGGAGGGGGGAATTTAACGATATCGGGCGCTCCACCATCCGGCTTGGCCCTTTCTGTCCCATTCCAGGAAAAATAGCCTGTTTCTCCTGGAATGGGAGAAAGGGAGGGAGGGTGGGTGGGGTGGGTGGCCCTGCTGTTAGTGCTGGTGTAAGTGGGGGACATGGAAAGGTGTCCAGAGACAGTCAGTCCACAGTGTTGTATCTATGCAGTGTTATTGGTGTGTGTGCCGGGGTGGGGTGGGGGGGGGGGGGGGACCTGGGCGGGGCGTGGGGGGGGTAAAGTGGATGGGGAGAGAAAGAGAGAGAGGGAGAGAGAGAGAGAGAAAGAGAGACTGTAAGCAGTAATGAGAGTGGTGGAGCATGAGCTTTGTTCGGGAGTAGGTGAAATAGCAGATATACAGTAAGTGTGAGGGAGAGAGAGAATACATTGACCCTTATTCTGACAGAATGGGGAAGGTTCTTGATGCTTGCCCTGTATTGCTGGACATTTCCTCAGACTGCAGATACTGCACTGAGCTGGGTGGTGATCTCAGACTATGCTCTGTGGGTCTGGTAGTGTGGCCTACTCTGGGAAAAGAATGGTCCTCCTCTGTACTATCCCATTCACCAGGACTTTCATAACTTTGTTGACAAACCGTGGTGTAAATGCCTCTTATCTGACATGCTCGGGGTAAACTGTGCAGGGCAGCTCCGAACAGAGAAACAGTGTGCCCATTGGCCTTTTGATGATGGCACCAGTGCCAGGGATCACGGAATATTTACAGTCATGCGGGCATTGATGAGTATCTCCAACCATGAAAGAAATTGAGCTGGCATTGAATGAGAGGGTCGCCATGGGGTGGGGTAAATAGCTAACGAGGTGAGTTCGATGAGATACCACCAGGAAACCAGTTCAGTCTCATACAGACAATCCTTCTGTCATACTCAGTGGAAATGACACTGAGGCAAAATATTGTTAGATTCAGCCCAATGTGTCGAAGACTCTGCTGACCCTCATTCCAGTTAAAAAGCTGCAGAACAAATGCTCATCCAATACTCTCCATCATCTAACCTCACACCAATATCCAGTTTACCCATCATTCCTGGAAACATTGGCTCATGTTGCAGGATACTGTTGAAATGTCTTCATTTCAGCATTCTGGATCCTGGGAACACATCCTTCCATGAAATTGTCTCTCAGTCTCGCTCCCTCTATTCCCCAAACCCCTCCCATGTGTTGATACTTAAACTGATGCCCCCACCATCTCTCTATGGCAGTGATGTTCACACCCACAGCACCCCTGTGTCATGGCAAAATGGAGATATGGAGCTGGAGGGAGCTGCACATCCTGTCACTTCCAACATGGGCTGCAAGTTTCCCAACGTTAGGCAGTGATCTAACACAATGTTCTAATGTAGTGAACAATGCACTGGGTTGATGGACACAGTTCCACACCTTGGTCGCCTATCTCATCTGGGTTTATAGATCAAAGCACTACTGTGGCCAGCGTACCTTTCCACTCTGGGTAGATTTTCATTGTATTGCACAGTACACCAGCCCGGTTTGCACAGTGCTCCCTGCTGAACACATATCTCATCTGGGTTTATAGAACAATGGACTGCCATAGAGTGCACAGTATTCCACTGTGAACAGATTGCAGGGTGGTGTTCAACAGTGCACTAGCCTGGTCTGTGCAGTGCTCCATGCTGAATAGATATCTCTTCTGGGTTTATGGTGTCTGGTCTGGTTCGCTGAGGTGGATTTAGAATGTGGTATAACTAATATTTTCAGTTGATATGGTAATGCCTTTATTTTTGTTCTCATTCATATGATTGGACCCTCCAAATTCTGATTCCTCCAGCCAATCACATACTTCAGTCTACCTCCATCGTTCGCCAACGTGTTGTCAATGAGTAATTATCCAGTTTCAAAGTGAATAACTATTCTGTCTATTTCCCGGTCGTTGACATTGCTCACCCTGGAGCATCGGGATTCACCTCAATAAACCTCAGAAAGGTCACTCCTCAGAACCAACGCTCCAGGAAACATAGCCCCAGCCCATTCATACTCTCCGCATAGCTCAACATCACTCGCCACCACCACCCTCCCCAAAACTGTCAATAAGTCTGGAAATCTTTTCTGCACTCTTTCAATTTTAACAACATCTTTCCTACAGCAGTGAGAACAGAATTAAAGGCAGTATTACAGAACTGGCTGAACCTAGCGTGCAGGCAAAAGTGAGTATTGCAGATGCGGGAGATTAAATTCGGGAGTGTGGTTCTGGAAAAGCACAGCATGTCAGACAGCATCTGATGAGCAGGAAAACCGATATTTGTGGCTAAAACCCGATTCCTGATGAAGGACTTTTGTCCCAAACGTCGAATGTTCCTGCTCCTCGGATGCTGCCATTTCTGCTGTGCTTTTCCAGCACCACACTCTGAACCCAGTGTATATCCCACATGGCCTCTTCCTTCAAAGACAGCAATTTCCTCTCCCACTTGGTCGACGATGCCATCCAGAGTATTTCATCCACTTCCCGTACCTCTGCCTTCACCTTTTACCCCTCCAAACTCAATAGGGAAAGAACACTCTGTTCCTGACCTTCCATCGCACCAAGATACAACGCAGTATCCTCCCTCATTTGCGCTACCTACAAACAGACCCCACCACCAGGAATATATTTCCCTCCCCACCCCGATCTACATTCCATAAAGAACATTCCCAGCGCGGCTCTCTTGTAGGGTCCACGTCACCCACCAACTCACCCTCCATTCCTGGCATCTTCCCCTGCCACGGTAAAAACTGGGAAACCTGCATCTTCACCTCGGTCCGAGACCCCAATGGCTCCCTCCACACCATTCGGAGATTTACCTGCACTTCTACACACGTCGCCTACAATATCCGTTGCTCCTGATGTCTCTCTACATTGGGGGACAGGACGCCAATGTGTGGAACACTTCAGGGAATATCTCTGGGACACACGACCACCCCGTGGCTGAACACTTGAATTCCCCCTCCCACTCCATCATGGACATGCAGGTCCTGGGGCTCCTCCACCACTCAACTTCTGCCTTGGGACTCTACAACCACATGGGATGAAAGTGGATTTCACCAGTTTTCTCATTTCAGCTTCACCATCTTATCCCAGATCCTACCTTCCAACTCAGCACCCTCCCTATCACCCTCTTCCTTCCCACCTATCTGCTCCACCCTCCTCTCCGACATATCACCTCTAACCCCAACTTCGCCTACCTACCACATTCTCAGCTATCTTCCCCCAACCCCATCCCCTTCTCATTTATCTCTTAGCACCTTTGGGCGACAAGCCTCATTCCAGATGAAAAGCTTACACAAGAAATGTCGATGCTACTCTGATGCTGCCTGACTTGCTGTGCTTTTCCAGGACCACATTCTCGACTTTGATCCCCAGCATCTGCAATCCTCACTTTCTCCCTTGAGTTAATGTATCCAGAAATTTCCCCACCAGACATCTGTTGTAAGTGGTATCCAAGGAATAGGAAATACGTCGTTTCGGGCATAAGCCCGAATTTCCCATTCCTTGGATGCTGCCAACCTGTTGTGCTTTAACCAGCAACACATTTTCAACTGTGATCGCCAGCATCTGCAGACCTCATTTTTTATCTGTTGTAAGTGACCTGTTATCTTATCCCTGTCCCCTTTACAAACATAGTGGGACACATACAGCCCTGCAGTGCTCTGGTAATATTCCCACATTCACGGAAAAAGTAAAAAAAAAGAAAGATTTCTAGTCCATCCGTTAGTACCTTCATCCATTTCATCCAGACTGAGTAAATAGCCCCTTTTATTGCGATATGAAATGTTATAGAAGGAAGGGGTTAACTGAACCTGTTTGTTCAGTGACTGTGATTAATGTCAGTCTCCATGTTTTGTAATTACCCCAGTGGAAGGTATCTCCCAATGATAAATGGGCTCCATTCAATGTGATATGCCATAGCATGAGTGGCAGCATCACCGACAGCACTGACAGGGATCAGCAGCTCCAGATAGAGTGGGAGGAGAGATCAGAATCTGAGAACGTTAGACTGGAATGTTCCAATAGTGGATCAGAATCTGAGAACATTAGACTGGAATGTTCCAACAGTGGATCAGAATCTGAGAATATTGGACTGAAATGTTATAACAATGGACAGGAGTTTATCCGGTTATGTTTGGACTCTTTCAATATATTATGATTGGTTCACATTATCACAACGAATACATTATGCTCTTCGCATTGTTCAATATATTTATTATCCTCTCCTGTCTATCGTTGGTGTCCCTGGTAAGTCTCACCGTCCAGACTTTTTTTCTATAACCCAGCTATGACTGCATTACTGTTCTTTTATATAGTCTTCACTTCTTGCCACTTTTATTGTTCATGTTGATACTCTGAATCCAGATATTCACTTTGCAAACCGCTACTAATGGCACCATTGAACTTGTTCAATTACTGTCTCCCTCCTTGCTTCTGGCAGTGTTACTCATGGGTCTCTACGTTGACCTGATCATGTTCAGATGTGAACCATTGTCTCTCACGAGAAAGTGAGGACTTCAGATGCTGGTGATCAGAGCTGAAAATGTGTTGCTGGAAAAGTGCAGCAGGTCAGGCAGCATCCAAGGAGCAGGAGAATCGACGTTTAAGGCATGAGCCTTTCTTCATGAAGAAGGGCTCATGCCCAAAACGTCGATTCTCCTGCTCTTTGGATGCTGCCTGACTTGCTGCGCTTTTCCAGCAACACATTTTCAGCTCATTGTCTCTCACCCTTGTTATCTAAATATTGGGAGCGTGGAGGTCATTGTCCTCTATTATCTTTACAAACTCCATTTCCTTCCTGGACAACCATCCCATCCTGGCCAATTTTTTTTACATTCATTTGTGGGACTTGGGTGTTGCTGGCTGGCCAGCATTAATAGTCCATCTTGATTTGCTCTTGAGGAGTCGATGCTGAGCTTCTTTCTTAAATTGCTGCAGTACACATGCTGTGGGATGGACCACAATGCCATTAGGGAGGGCAATCCAGGATTCTCACCCAACGACTGTGAAGGCACAGCGGTATATTTCCAAGTCAGGGTGGTAAATGGCGTGGAGGGGAACTTGCGTGTTGTGGTTGAAACTGACGAATCACAACTGCGGTGATCCCTTTAGCCATGAGCTGATTTCTGACACGATTCCTTGACCATTATTAACTTTAACTACTCACTGCTCCAGAATGTACTTCACTTGCTTAACCCATCTGCTGTTTGAAACTTGGGCGGTGTAAGACAGATTTAATGATGACAACATTTGCTGCTGACACTCTTGAGTTGAAACCTGCGGAAACAAACATGATTCGAATTCAGACCGAAATCCCATCCATCTGTCCTTCATGTGTGCACACTAATCAATATCGCTATTGTGTGCGGCAATGCCTTTATCTTAATATTCTCAATCACTTTCTCTCATCTGTTCATGAAACTTCCCTCAGTCTCTCTGTGTCTAAATCCAAATCCCTGTCAGTTGTTCATATTTAACCTGGTTGCCTTTAAGTGTATTTTCTTTCAAGTAATAATTTTCACATTCAACTACCCAAAATACACGCTCTCCCAACCTCCCAACACACACACACACACACACACACACACACACACACACACACACACACACACACACACACACACACACACACACACACACACTTATACTGGTCCAATGGAGATAGATATCTTCCCTGCTGTGTGTATTTGATGTGTGTATCGTTCCCATTTGATATTAAAGTTTGCAGTTCTCCTCATGATAGGCAGATAATCCAGATTACTGAACAATGCACTAGCGTGGCCTACTCAGCTCTCCATGTTGGTCTGTCATCTTGTCCCAGCTAATGTTGTTTGAAGTGTTCTGTGAAACCGATTCAAAATTTGATGAAACAAACCATTTCAGCTGATCTGAAAATGCCTTTATTCAACGTTCTCATTCTTATAATTTCGTACTGTAAAGGTTTCATCCTCCATTTAGTCCCACTGCCCTTTCTTTTTCTCCATTTTTCCACAACATGTTCTCAGTTAATTAACTGTTTCCATATTTATTGTGAATCTCTCTGTCCCTCTGTATCTTTCCTTGGCTTTGGTTTTTGGTTGAAAATGTGTTGCTGGAAAAGTGCTGCAGGTCAGGCAGCATCCAAAGAGCAGGAGAATTGACGTTTCGGGCATGAGCCCTTCTTCATGAAATTCATGCCCGAAACGTCGATTCTCCTGCTCCTTGGATGCTGCCTGACCTGCTGCGCTTTTCCAGCAACACATTTTCAGCTCTGATCGCCAGCATCTGCAGTCCTGACTTTCTCCTTGGTTTTTGTTTCCCGACTGTATCGAGTGCTGGCATTGTGAAGTGCAGAAACAATGAATTGGTATGTGTCAGGCTGCTGTTCACTTTCTGGTGTGTCCCATGTGGTGCTGCATGGACAAGGGGGTGGGGTGGGGTGTCGGGCTGTTGTTCACTTTCCGGTGTGTCCCATGTACTGCTCCATGGACAAGGGGGTGGGGTGGTGTGGCGGGCTGTTGTTCACTTTCCGGTGATTCCCATGGGCTGCTCCATTTTGGATTGGGTTTTCAGCAGCTTTGAATCTGCGCCTGTCCACTGAAATTGTGACTTTTGTGTTTGTCCCTTTGAACTGATCGTACAAGACTGAATGGCCTTGGGCGTGTCTTTTTGACAAGGAATGTATTTATGGGATGTTAGTACATTGCAATAGTTCATTAGTAGAAGGTACTGTATCTATTATTCTGATAAGATTTCCAGTAGTTAAGTTATTCTAGATTCCTCTTCTTTTTGTATATGTTATTATTAGAGTGTTCACATAAATTGTGTGTTGCTTTAAGCTGTGTGGTTTGACCAGCCGCATCACATCTGTAACACTCATTTCGCATCTACCTTTACTATAAGACAAGGTTAGCGTCCAGGCTCCCATCTGAAAGTATTTTAAAGCAGTCTGATCTGGTCCATAGCAAACTTTGCAATCTTGTCTGGTTCGAAATCAGCAATACCAAATTGGGTTCATAATTAGAATCCCTACCGTATGGAAACAGGCCATTTGGCCCAAGAAGTCCACACCAACCCTCTGTAAGAAAAGGAGAAATAATTACAGCTGTGCCTTGGCATTTAAAGTTTGATTGAAACACCATCAGAATTTTTGGAAATGGCTGGAATTCAATTGTTGATGAGGCAGCTTGAACACAAAAAGGAATTGAAACCGTTTGAAATGCGATTAAAAGGAGAATTAAAAGAAAAGGAGAGGACTAAGAAAGACAGAAAAATAAAGAAGGAAAGTAGAAAGAGGGAGAGAGTTTCAACTTCAAATGTTAACAATTTGAGAGGAAAGTCGACTTAGAAAGCAGAGATGCAGGTAGATGGTACGCTGACACGGGAGGATAGTGAGGAGGAGCAGATGTATGGTAGCCAAAGGCCTGGTGGGGATCTGTTTCAAATCATCCAGTCATTGTCTACATTTGATGAGAGGAATATAAAAGCCTTTTTAATTTGAGAAAGTGGCTAAAAGAATGCATTGATCGGTGACCATATGAATTTAGTTGATCCAAACAAAGCTAGTAGGTATAAGGAGTGAGGTATTTGCGTCCCTATTGGAGGAGGTATCTGGCCAGTATGAGAGGGTGAAGAAAGCAATCTGAAGTGCATATGAGCTTATGCCAGAAGCCCACAGACAGCATTTTAGGAATCTAAAGTAGCATCCCTGGTTAAACGTACATTGAGTTTGAAAGAATCAAACAAAGCAATTTTAAAAGATGGGTAAGGGTATTAAAAAGAGCACAATCTATGACACTCTTAGAGGGATTCTTACTTTGGAGTAGTTCAAAAATTCACTTCCTGCAGTCGTGAAAACTCGTGTGCAAGAGCAGAGAGTTACAATGGCGAGATTAGAAGCTGACATGACTGTTGATGATAAGTTGATCCATGAGTCAAAGTTTGGCTTCTGTTAGGCATTGAGAAGAATATGCAAGATCTTCTTAAACCATATACCTGTGAGAGTAAGGTTTACTTGTGTAGGGCAGGAGTAGCAGGTAAAGCATTGAGAGGTACAGAAGCATGTAATTCTTTTATGCTGAGACATGAGGAGACTTGTCATTGAGAAGGATTTTGGGAGAGATGAGATTTGCTCCTTTATGTAATGTGTGGTTGGAGTGTCCGGTGAAACCATCAACAGAAATATTCCACAATTGGGATAGAGGCCTTGAGCTTGGCCTTCCAACATTTCAGCATTTAACTTGTAAATGACGTGTCTGAGACAAATCGTTATATTGATCACAACACCTAAACATTTTTGGAGAAATTTAAGGAGAAAACTTCCAGTCTGTTCAGATAGCACTTATTATTGATGCCATCCAATTTGGAAGTTATACAGGTGACTGGACGAGAAACCGTGCTTGCTGATAAGGCGTCAAGACTTGGACGAAGAAAGACAGAGGCGTTCTGTGGCAGGAGTAAACTGACTGAAATAGAATGGAGTTGTGAATGTTTGCATACGTAGTGTCAATAGAATATATATACATATTGTAGTCTACTGTAACAGTAAGAAAAAGGGGTTTAAAATGATGCTATCTGTAAATATTGATGGTCATTTTTTTTCAAAGTGGAAGGTGTGACAAAACTGTCACTTTAAAAAGGTTATTTTCTTGTGTTTTTTTTAAAAGAGAAGACTTAAATAGAGAAATGCCGAACTGCTGCCTGAAAATGGCAGAAGTAAATAACTCAGGAGGCCTTTAGGATTTATTAAAATGGTGGGAACAATGGAAGGGCAGTGACAGCTCTCTCAGACCAGGTCATCTCGTTTTGTTTTTTAGCTGCAGCAACCAGAAGCTGCTGGGGATCCCAGAAGGGTTGCAGATTTCAATACATGATCGCAAGCTGCTCATCTCTCTGAAAACTCTCTTGAAGTTGCTTCCTCCTGGATTGGAGAACTGCACATAAGATTCTGAGTTTGAATTTACCTTTTTGTCAAGGGGCATGTTTATGGGATGTTCCTGTATTAGAACAGTTAATGAGTAGAAGGTACTGTATCTATTGTTTGTGTAAGTGTTCCAGTAAAGAAGCTATCCCCAATTGTTCATCTCTTTGATTGTGGTTTAACTAGAGTGTTTGAATGGATTGCATTTTGCTTAATGTTGAACGGGTTGGCCAATCACAACACATCGGGAACATCCAATTCACATCTACGTTTACAAAAAGAAAAAATATTTTGTGGTGGTCTGGTCTGGTGTATAACATTTGCAGCTGAGGGGCTTCTGACTGTCTCCTGTCATTGAAAAATTTGTGGAGATGCTGGGGATGGTTTGCTGGAGGTTGTGCTGTGAGCTGCCTCAGACATTCAGGGATACCCGAGGAGTTTGTGATCCAACTCTGAATGGAGCATGGGGACTGTAGTTACAGCATCTGGGCCTGCAATATGAACAACAAATGGAACACAGGCTGCAGAGAGGGGAAGCTCTGAAACCACGGAGTGAGCATGTGTCGGAAAAGGGATCTGCTGTATCCACTCCGGGTTTTCCAAGACCAGCTACCCAAGGGACACTTAACCCAGGAGCAGGGTGTGAGGGGTCTCTGACTGAACAAGGAGCTGGTCACAGAGCGGTGTCACCTCCGACAACAAGACCTGCAGCTTCATACCTGGGGAGGACGGTACTGCCAGTGGCTGTTAGTGTCACTGATGCATTCAGCTTCTATGATCTGGAACGTTTCAGGCAGGAGTGCATGACATATCGGTCATCTCCCTTCATTTCAGCATCAATGTAACCGTTCTGTGATGGAGGATCACTGTGGTGGATGAGGTGAATGTTTTCTCCTCACTTCCTCCTCTCTTGTCTTCCCATTATAATGGGATTCCCGATGGTGTACATAGCTCTATAGGGTTCCAGGTCAATGGGGGGAGGTAGAAAAACTGAAGGAACTCTCACTTCATTAATGTTACAGTGTGCCCATGCACAATACATCATGTTGGTGAATGCCCCTGTCCGGGCAGCAACCACAGCCTCTTCATTCAGAAACAGCCATTCCCATCGTACTCAGATGTCCATTTGGAAATAAAGGATAGAATCTCAGATAAAGGCCGTCCTCTTCATACACAGCTCAAAACACCGCCCCCCCCCCCCCGCCACTCCTCACCACTCCGCACCACCCACCAAATGCATAAAAATATCCCGTTTGTACTGACAGCAGGTGCCACTGTGAGCATCAGATGGATCAACACTTCCCATGTCTGATCGGGCTAGAGTGAAACCTCCAGAACAAGCTGTTTCACTCAGCCCTGTAATCTCTCTCCATTACAGGATAATACTGCCGTATAAACCTCCTGAAACATATTTCAAGTTCTATATTTAGTTATATTCCACATGGTAAGCTATTATTCATTGACTTTACCTGTGTATATCAATTTTCAGACTCTCCACATTCTCTTGATAACTTACTATCTTGCCAACTCAGGGTCATCACCAAACTTAGCAGTATATCTGTTCAACTCCTCCTGATCATTGATATGGATTGTAAAGAGCTGAGGACTCAGCGTTGGTCACAGTGTGACTCCACTGGCTACGCTCTGTCGAACTGATTGAGACTGATATATCTGGAGTTTTTGCTTCCTGTTTGATAACCAGTCCTCCCCCATTCCGGTGTAGCACAGTCAAAAGACTGAATAAGAACGAGGAGCATCATTCGGCAATCCAGCCCCGCGAGCCTGATCCGCCATTTAATACAATCATGGCTGATGTCAACGGGGCCTCAGTCCCATGTTCCTGCCTGCTCTCCTTATCCCATCATTTACTCAATGTCCCAGCACTCACTGCACTCCGAGACAGTGAATTACACAGATTCACAACCGTTTGAGAGAAGTAATTTCTCTTCACCCCGTTTTAAATCTGCTCTGCCTAATCCTAAAACTATGATCTCTTGTTCTAGTTTGTTCCACATGAGGAAATATCCACTCCACACCGACATTGTCAATCACCTTTAACATCCTCCAGACCTCAATGAGGTTTCCTCTCATTTTTCTGAACTCCAGAGAGTATTGGTCTGAATTGCTCAAACGCTCTTCAAAAGACAAATTCATTTCTGGAATCAAGCTAATGAACTTGTTCTGAACTGCCTTCATTGTAACTACATCCCTCTTCAGTCAGGGCGCTAGAAGTGTGCACAGAACGCCAGTTACAGTCTTACTAATACCTTGCAGAGTTGCAGCAATTCTTCCCTTCATTTATATTCGATTCGGTTAGAATTAAATGCTGAAATTGCACTTGCCTTTCTCATTCCCTGCTGTACCTGCATGTGGGCCTTCTGTGATAGGCACAAATACACCCCAATCCCTCTGCACAGAAGCACTCTGAAGTTGCTTTCCATTTCCATAACAAGTTCGATTCCTCTGATCGAAATGGATAATCCAATACTGATCCACATTAAATTTTATCTGCAAGATGTTGGCCCGTTCATCTAAACTGTTCATGTCCATTTGTAAATTTTCTACATCTTCATTGCATCAACCTACTTTGCCACCTGTTTTAGTATCAGCTGAAAATGTGGCTGTCAAGTTTTCTATCCCCTCATCCAAATAATACAATAGATGAGAAACAGTCAGCTCATGTTGTCTGAACTCAAAAGAATCCCAAAAGGTGCCACCCATTAAACAAAACATCTATTCCATCTCTCTGTATTTTATTGGCTCACTAGCCCTCTATCCAGGCAAATAAATTCCTCCCAAACTTACGTTGTCTTATTTTGTAGCTTAATCTTTTGTGCAGCTCTTAAATAAATGCTTTCTCAAATTCCAGATACGTTACGCCTCCAGGATCCCTATGGTCTACTTTGCTAGTCACATATTTAAAGAACGCTAACAAATAAATTCTTTAAAAACCCATGCTGATTCTGATGTATTCCATCTTGACTTTGCAAATCTCCTGTTGTTAGTTAATTAATAATGGATTCTCAAAATTTCCCTTAGTTCCCAACAGTTTCCGCACTCATTTTATTCATTACTGAAGATGATTATCCTAATTCCTACCCTTTCTGTAACTCAACGTTCCCTTTCCAGTGTTCCAGTGGAACAGATACAAAACTTTAAAAGATCTGCTCCAATCGCTGTGTAAGAGGCATGAGTGTCTGAATAGAATAATTCTGTTCCTGGTTTACACACTCAGTGGGCTGAATTTCCATGTCGTGTTCCTACATTAAAGTCTCAATAGACGGAACATCCTTATTTGCATATTGAAGACCTGCTTCTCCTCATTCTGATGATACGTCAGGAGCTTGAGGACTTGTAAAATCTTCCTGTTGCTGTGTAAATTTTTGAGGAGCTGAAGGGTCTCTTCATATTCCTTCATAACAGGTTCATACTGAACAATCACCTCCTGCATCCCTGAAATGGGATCAAGGAAACGATTGGTCTTCTCGTGTTCCCATATAACAGATACATGTGCGAATGAACTCTTCCTTTCCACAACAAGTCTCAAATAATTTTATCCCCTTCTCTAATTCTCATGCTGAATGACCTCTTCCAGTCTCTTCCAATTCTTGTGTTACAGATTTGAGGAGGCTGAATGGGCTGATCCTGTTGCTGTGTAACAGGATACTGGTGCTGCACAGCCTACTCTAGGTCCCGTGTTATAAGATCGAGGAGCTGTTTGTTCCTCTCCTGTAACTGTATATCAGGCTCCAGGGGCTGAATAGCCTCATCCTGTTCTGGTGTAACAGGGTCCAAACCTGGAATATCCTTCTGCTGTTCTGGTGTAACAGGCTGGAGAAGTGGAATGGATTCATCCATTGACTGTGTAATTGTCTTCTGTTGCTGACTCCTTCCTGTGCTCTATGTAAAAATACGATCATCTTTCATTCTCATAAACTCCAATGGGTATTGGATCAACATGATCATCCTTTCCTTATACGTTAACACCTTCATGGAAGGAATCAGTTGAGGGAACGATTTCTGAGCTGCTTCCAATATAATAATATCGTTTCTTCAGTGAGGAGACTAAATATGTACAGCAGACTCCAGATGTGATCTCACTAGGATACTGGAGAGCAGCAGCAACACTTTACGAGCCTGCTGTAAGGTTCGCACCCAGTTTACAGCAGTCTCTGTTGTCTGGGGGAAATACACAGCATTGCTGAGAGACCATTCTCCTTCTCTTCTCCACCAGCATAATGGGAGATCTAGTGAAAATAACACAATGACACTTGAGAAGAACGAACAACGTGACGAGATTATTTCAACGTCCACAATAGCCTCACAGAATGTCTCACCTGAATCTACCATTCATCTCCCCAGAGGCCACGTCGCTCAGATTCCACAGAACCTGGTAAGGTGGAGCATACAGACAGCAAGGAGAAGCAAACATTGATGGAAGTTTTATATCAAAGTGAAAGCTGCAATACAGAGGTTGCATATGTTATAAAACAGGGAAATATATACGTAGGTTTGTGGGTACTACTGTGATAATCACCAGCTGCAATCTGCAACTAAACTGTGTTAACTTATGTGAATGCTACTGCTGGGAAAAATGGATTTCATGACCTTGTTTGAGATGGTTTCCTTTAACAGAATTTTGAGCACTGAGGTAGAGGTCAGACAGTTTTCGAATTGATGTTATGTGATCAGAAGAGCTAATTAAAAACACTACTGTAAAGGAGGTGCTGGGAATATTAAACATAATGTATTGAATTTTATATGACGTCTGAATACAAACTTTTTTTTGAAATTATGGTTATAAACCTGAGTCATGCAAGTGATGAATGTATGAGGGGCAAATTAGCTTCAGTGAATTGGAGAAGTACATGAAAAAGATTTACTGGCAGACAGACAATGGTTGTTGTTTAAATAAACACCTTAAAATGTACAATATGCACATGTCCACCACAGGGCAAACAGCAAAAGGGTAAGGTGACTTAACAATAGTTAACAAAAGAAGTTAAATATTGCATTAGATCAAAGGTAGCAGCTCAGAAAAATGCCAGATATTTTGGTAAGCAATGGATCCAGATATATTTGGGACCCAGCAAAGGAGGATCAATGAACTGATAAGAAAACCAAAAAGAACAAGAATACAAACTTACAAGAAACATAAGGATGACCAAACGCTTGTCTCGGTTGGCGATGCCAGATGACTGGAGGACAACTAAGTGGTCCCACTTTATGGGAAGGGTGGTGGAAATAGACCGGGGAATTGTAGACCAGTCAGAAGTAGATCAGTATTAGGCCAAGTGTTGGAGAAAATAACAAAGGAGAAAATTGATCTTCATTTTGAGAGGCAAGGTTTGATCGGGGATAGTCAGCATGACATCATCAGGGGAAGCCATTCCAAATGAAATTTATTGTATAGTTTCGAGCATGGTGTTTATATGGTTTTCCAACAAGGCCATTGACAAGGCCCCATATGGGAAACAGATAAAAAAAATCATGATATCAAGGGTAACTTAGTGAGTTACATCAAACATTGTCTTAGTGGCAAGAGACAGAGGGTGGTGGCGGAAGGCTGTATGTGTAACTGGAGACCAGTGTCTGCTGGTGTACCACCGGGATCAGTGCTCTGTCCATTATTATTTGTGGCATTCATAAATGATCTAGATGCGAATTCGTAGGGGGGTGGGGGAGTGTGATAATTAAGTTTGTGTTTAACACAAAGATTGGCCCGGTAGTTGGCAGTGAGGAAGATATTACAGGAAGATACAAATGGAATGGTCAGATGGCCAGATGGAAAGTAACCCTGATAAATATGAGGTGATAGACTTTGGAAGAAGGAACCAAAAATAGGGGTATGCAATGAATGGCAGCACACTGGGAAGCTCAGAGGGTGTTTCTCCACAGATCCCTGACTGTGATTGCACAGGTTAACAAGTTAGGGAAAAAGTGAGGACTGCAGATGTTTGAGATCAGAATCACGAAGTGAACTTCTGGAAAAGCACAGTCGGTCAGGCAGCATCCAAGGGGCAGGAGAGTTGACGTTTCGAACATAAGCTTTTCATCAGGAATGATGGCCACATTCCTGACGAAGAGCTTATTCTCGAAACATCGACTTTCCTGCTTCTCGGATACTGACTGATCTGCTGTGCTTTTCCAGCAACACACTTTTTGACTGAGGTTAATAGGTTAGTTAAGAAGGCAGAGGAAACCGTAGGCACAACCTTCATTCCCCAACATATACATTGTCAGAGCTATACAAGTCTATGGTTAGACCAAGATGGAATACTGTGTGTAGTTCTGGGAACCTTATTGCAGGAAGGATGTGATTGTAGTGGAGGGGTGCAGAGGAGATTCACCGGGATGCTCCCTGGGGTGGAGCATATCAGCTATGTCGAGAGGCTTGGTAAGCTCGGGTTGTTTACTTTGGAGCAGAGAAGGCTGAGGTAGAGATGATTCAGTAGGATACGATTACAAGAGAGATATTCAGAAAGATTTTTACTGAAGTCCCAAGCCCAGTGTGCAAAATTAAATCTTGTGGGATTGTGGTGAATATTTGGACATGTTTTCAGAATGGGTCAGCTGGTAGGAAAGAGTGAGTAAAAGTTTTTGATTTTCATTTTTATGACCAGGTGCATTTTACATGATCAATACAACAAAATACAGTGAAAAGCTTTCACGTGTTGCCACAAAGTGGTGACAATTGAAGAAAATGGAATAAACAGTGGATACAGCTTGAAGAGAGTTGATGAGTTGTGAAGCGGCTCTTCACTATAGACCATCCGTGCAACCCAATCCCTCCAAGACAGCTACATCACCATCTACACCAGACCCCAGCAATATTGAAGATGCTGATCCTCAGGCACCATCTTTGCCATTGGGCAGATACTCCTCCATCACCGGCTTCTTGCCCCCTGTGCCAGACCATTCCAATGTCAGAGACATGTCTCTTACTGCTGGACACAACTCACCGATGTTACCATGATGGCCTTCCACTATCCGCTTCATCATCACCAGTGCAGGACCCAATCATCAACAAGTCTCTAATCCTCAGGCATCACTCTCTGCTGCTGGCCCCTATCATATCCACGTTGCCTCTGCTGATGTAGCCGCTGCCAATTCCACGTACTGTGCTTACTCCGGAAAAGTAAGTAAGGACTCACTCTCCTCCGGACTGGGCTCAGCTTGAGCTCCAAACCATGGGGCTAGTTTGAGGCGAGTAAGTTACAAAGAGAAAAGTGGGGGAGAAAATAAGAAAAAGGAAGCAGGTCAGATTGTACAAGCTCCAGCAAAGAAGACCTTGGGCCGGAAACACCGGAATAAAAGGATCCTTTTATTGGAGATGAAGGTTCATGGGGTAGCTCAGGAATATTTCCTTGGGTCCCAGCTATTCCCAAACATCTCAAACAATTGGTTGATGAAATCAATTGCAATATATCTCAGTCTGCTGTAGCAGAAATGCAGTGAGGAGATGGTCAGCCAAGATGAGAAATTGGAAGGCTCACTGTGTTGAATGACCTACTCCTTTCCTGATGTTTCAGTGCAGTCTGTGGGAAAACACTGTAAATGTTGTCACAAGCTCTCAGATATTTGGGAGGAGGTCTCTGCAGGGTCGACAGGATTGTGTTTCCCATTCCCTTTTCTGATACAGAGGCTGGTGCCAGCTGTTTTGTCCGGTTTTATCCTTTAAGATCTCGGAGCAATTTGACACAATTGAGTATCTTGCTTGGTCGTTTAAGAGACCATTGAAGAGTTGATCACATGTCTGTGTGTCTGGAGTGACTTTTAGGCTAGACCAGGAAAGCACGGAAGATTCAATTCCTGAAAGTACATTGGGGAAGCAAATTGGTGTTTAAAATCGACATTGGCTTCACGGTCACTGTTACTTACACCAGATTTTAACATTGTATTAATTGCTTTTAAATTCCACCAGCTGCCAGAGCATTAGCCTAGTCTGGATTAGCAATCCAGTGACATTTCCACAACAGCACCAGCTCCACATGAGGACCTATCGGAAACCACACTGAGCAGGTAATTTTTGTGCTGTTTCACAGCGCTGTCAAAAAGAACTCCCACCCATCTGACTGTCGTAATTGAGTTGAGGAGATGATATTGGCCATACTGTAATTATTTTCCTCTTAAGGGACTTGTCATAGTAATTTTCCACATTGCCAGATAGATGTCAGAAATAGAAATGGAATGAAACAGCTTCCCCAGGGACAGGGTTTGTTGTATATTGCCTATGTCGTATCTACTGTGTTCAGATGTTTCTTCGTGTCACATAGAGCGAATCAAATTGTTTGAAAACTGACATCTGTGATTCTGTGGGCATCCTGACGAGGTGAGTTGAATCATAAACTCAACACTTCTGGCTGAGTATGGTGTAGATACAAATCCTTGTTCTATTGCCCTGATGTGCAGAGCTGTCCCATTATTTAGCATGGTGAGATGTGTATGACACTCTTCTGCAGTGAGTTGATTAATCCATTTATGACTGGGTGTGGCAGGACTGCTGAGTTTCGATCTGATCTGTTAGTCTTGGGATCATTGCGCCCTCTCCATAAAATGTTAGTTCTGCTGTTTGGAATATAACCAGTCAATTGTGGGATCTATAACGGGTTGTCATCAGTTTTAGGTACACATGGTTCTGACCCTGGCATGTTTACCCACACTCGCCATGGAACCATAGATCAGCTTAATGGTAATGGTAGACTGAGGGATTATCTGGTGCAAAAAGTTACAGATTATAGTTTTATATAATTCTGCTTCTGCTGTTGCTGTGGTCTACAGCACCACATGGAATACACGGTTTGAGCTGCAATCTCTCTAATACAGTTCTGCTGCCTGTTCCCCAGTTCACACCGAGACTCATTCACCCAGCAGCCATGTGCTCAGTGACCTACTCTGGTTTCTGATATGGTACACGTCCAATTTTATATTCTCATTCCACTGAGTGTCTCTCCATGGTGTCACACTTACAGTTTGTCTCATTCCTCAACACACTATAATGTATTCATCTGGATCCTTTCCCTTCCAGTATGTGCGACCTTCTGTGTTTAGAGTGAATACGTCTCCCTCTGTTTCTCTGCCTTACTAAGAGTAAGTGCTCTGTAGTGTCAGTGATGCCAGCCAAATGTAGTTTCAGAACCAATGAATATGTCCATCTTGTGTCGTCTTTCACTTCCCGGTATATGGTGCTCCAGGTTGGACAGGGGGTTTGAGCAATGTTGAGACACATCTTTGAAATGTGTTGAAAAACAGAAATTGCTGGGGAGGTTAAGTAGGTCTTGCAGCATTTGTGGAGTGAGAGTAGAGATAATCATTGGTTCCAGTGATCATTCTTCAAGGCTCGCAGATTCTTTTTTTGTTCTGGTTTCAGATTTCCGGTATCAACAGCTATTTGCTTTTTTGAAAATGTGTTTTGTTCACTTCTGGAGAAACAAAGCAGATCTGCAGCATCTACAGTGACAGAGAAACAGAGTTAGCGTTTCAAGTCCAGTGTGACACTTCTTCAGAACTGAAAAGGATTGGAAAAGGGCTTTTCAATCTCTTGCCAGAGGTAGAGGAGGGGTGACCGAACAGACGGTGTGGAGGCTCAATCTCACTGACATATGGACTTTTGTTTGTGGTAAAAGAGAATCAACTGTAAAATGAGTATATATCAGATTGTGAGGAGTGGAGCAGGGTTCCTTAATTGAGTGCAAGACAAAAGATTCACAAATAGGGCAAACTCATTGGCAGACCAGGAGAAGGAATGTATGAAGATTTGAGAACAGCCATAATGGCATCAGGCTGTGAAATTATGGAATTGAATATTAAGTTCTATAGGCTGCAACGTACCAAAGTCTAATGTGAGATGTAACTCGAGCTTGGGTTGTGCTTCACTGGAACATTGCAGCAGCCCAGGACCGAAATATTAGCATGAGAGCAAGGTAGGTTATTCAAATGGGAAACAATGAGAGGGTCAGGTCTCTTCCTACAGAAAGAGTGGGAGTGTTCCTCAATGCAGTCTCTCGTTGTTCTCCCCTGTGTAAATGAGACTGCATTGTGAGTAGGGAAATGACAGGAGATTGGATTGAAAGAGTACAAGTGAAATGCTGCTTCACCTGGAAGGTGTGTGTTGGGTTGTTAAGAAATGAGGAACGAGTCAGTGATCTTTTCAATATCTCAATGCATTTCTTCTTATATGTAGACTACATTGTTCCACAACTTGGAGACAGTAAGTACTACAGGTGCGAGAGGCCACAGTTAATAAAATTGGAGCTGGATAAACACAGCAGACCAGACTGAATCAGAGGAGCAAAAAGGCAATGATTTGATCTTGGACCTTTTGTCAGGACTGGTGAGGGGGAGGGAAGCCCAGAAATGGAGTGATTGGATACGGGAGGATGAAGGGTAGGTATGATGGTGGTGTATACATGCAGGTATGAGGTTACTGTGATTGGTCAGTGGGAAGGGTAAAGCGGATATGTGAGTGATAAGATGTACAGGTGGGTCTGTTCAGGGAGAAGGGACATGGAGGAATTTTGACGCTGCTGCAGTCAATATTGAGGCCCTAGGGATATCACCTCCAAAGGTAAAACCTCAGGTGGTGTTCCTCTGACCGTGGACAGGCTAAGGATGGGCATGTCCCCGGACGAGTTGGAGGGGAATTAAAATGGAAGGTAATTGGAAAGTCGGGTTGGTTGTTGCATGCAGGGCACTGGTGCTTCATATAGAACCTGATCCTGCCCCACCAAGAACGTCTCCAACTCCCGATCTGGTCTCCTCTCGATCGGGGAGACCAAAGGGTGACTCGGGAACATATTCATTGAACATCTGCTCTCTGTACGCTTTAAGAAACCCAACATTCCAGTTGCCATCCATTTCAATTACTCCCCCCACCCACCCCCCAGCTCATCCGGCCACAGGTCCATCCTTAGCCTCCTCCACTGTCAGAGTGAGGCCAAACAGAAACTAGGGAACACAACCTGATCTTTCAGCTGGAGAGCTTACAGTTCACTGGTCTCAATATTGACTTCACTGGGTTCGAAATCTCTCCACCCACAGCCTTATTCCATGTTCCCCTTCCCTGACCTGACCTAAGTTGTCCATCTTCCTATTCGCATATCCGCTGCACCCTTCCCACTACTTGTATCCCCATCGTCATCCGACCTATCCTTCGCTCAGCCCCACGCCCCTCCCACTATTTACTTCCCAGCTCCCCTCCCCCCGGCCCAATCCTGATGAAGTCTTTTAGCCTGAAATGTTGACATTCCTGTTCCTAGGATATGTCTGACCTGCTGTGCTTATTCAGCTTCATATGCATTGCTATATCCGCAGCAACAAATTTTATTGTGCATTTTATACATTTTTTTAGTCTGTTTACTGACAAGCTTACCTCAACATTCTCACTACAGGGTCAAGGAAACAGTCTCTTTGTCACTAGTGCTCCTGTCTGCTTCGAAATGATTTCCTTTGTTTTAACCGTACTTTCAAGTCTTCTGTTCGAAATAGCATTGTAAACGTTAGTCTTGTTATGCTTTAGCTGAATCACACCACGTCCAATATACTTCAGAACTTTCTTGTTCTTATACTCCACGCATCTATTCAGAAACGTAAGGATCCATTAAGTCTCTCTATACAACAGTTTCAACTTGCCTGGCCATTTGTAATTTCCTGTCTCCTGTGTCCCTCTCTCCTTAAACAGGGTGGTTACATTTACCAATCCTCCCTCACTCCAAAACTACTTTAAAAATCTCCAGCAGTGCCTCCATAATCACCTTCGACATTCCTTTAGAACTATGGGGTGCTCTGCAACTGGTCTTGCTGATTCATTCAACTTCACCTTCCCCAGCTCGTTCTCCTTACTGGTGGTCACTATACTCACCTCTACCCGCTGACTGTCTCGAAGTTCTGACATTTTGCTGTTGTCTTCCACTGTAAAGACTGTTGCAATGTATTCAATTCCTCTGCCATTCCGTTGCTTCCCATAACTATTTTAGCTTCATTTTCCAACATTCCTTTGTTTGTTCTTTACTCCCTGTCTTCCTTGTTATATATCTAAAACTCTCTTTCATTGTTCTTTTACACGATTAACAAGCGTAATATCATATTTCACCCTCTCCTCCCATTTGCTGTTATTAGATATCCGTGCTGGAATTTATAGGCTTTCTAATCGTTTAGATTCCCAATAATCTTCACCACATTGCGCGCATTTTCTTTTACTTTTATGCTGGCCCAGAGTTCGTTGTCACGCATGGCTGCCTTGTCTTCCACTGAATATCTTTCTTCTTACTTGGGATGAATTTCTGATGTGCTGCTGAATTATCTCCAGAAGCTCCTGTCATTGCTGTTTCACCGTATTGCCGTGCTCAGCTCCCCTTCCAATTAACTCTAGCCAACGCCTCCCTCCTGTCTTTTTAGTTACATTACTCAATTATAAGCCATCTGATCCAAAAGTGAGCAATAGATGTAAACTGAAGGAGGGAGGTTTGAGACATGGGACACGAAGAACACTTGGAGGATTCATTAACTAGATGGAAAGACAGAGAGAGAGAGAGAGAGTAGATGTGCTTCCGTATTTGGTTTGACAATTCCTGTGTGCTGTGGTCCTTTGTACAGTGTATGTGCAACAGATTAATAAGTTGAAATCCTGAATTTGATGCCAGAACCTTTATCTCCATTAATATGACAAGCACCACCTGTTGACAGAACCCAGTATATGTTTCCTGGTAGAAAATGGATTAACTGAAACAAGTTGGAACACCAGAAGCAGGAATGTATAACATCCATCCCGATAAGAATGAAAGATTAGATCAGGGAATGCCAGAAAGGGGCAGGAGCCAGACGGTACATTGAGAGAAGGGGAACATAACATCTCAGCTGAAGATTAAATAAGATACGTATATTTTATAAATTTTGTACATCACATGCATCATGTTTGTTAAGTATATCTCTCTTGTTCATTCTGAATATATTGCAGACATATGAACAATCGTATCTATCTGCGCACACACACACACCAATCATAGTTTAGCCATTCCATTTCAAATGATTCTGTTTTGTTTACATTGTCACTTGCCATTCCTTCTTCTGAATATATTCTGTTCCTTTCGCTGCAATTTTTTTTTATTCTGTCCATCAAGAAGACATTGGGGACTGGTGGGGATGTCACTTTACTCCTCATCAGTCTCCACAGCCATTGTCTTCCACAGCCTGATTAATTCCCCAACTTACAGATCCTGGAACACTTTGAGCGATTTAGCAATGGCCAATTCATCTAACCTGCACATCATTGTGACTGCGGAAGGAAACCTACGCAGACACAGTTGACAATATACTAACTCCACACAGTCAGTCACCCAGGGCTGGTACCAAACCCTGGTGCTGTGAGTCAGCAATGCAAACCACTGAGCCACCACGTGCTACTTTGGGAGAAACAATGATATCATTTGATCAAATAACTCGTGAGTATGGACTTGCCAGTGGAGACTTCTTCTGTTTTTTTCAGATTAGAGATTTGATTAAAATTACTTTTAACAGACTCTTACAGATCTGATAGAGAGAAGCGGATATTTATGGTAAAGAATACACTCTCTGTCAGCACCCTTTATCATTTGTTGGAGAGTGTTCCCTCAGACAAGACTGTGCAGCTTCGTGATGTCTGTGCGGGAGAGTTGGGGATTTAGGTCTCTTCGGAGCCATTGGAGGATATTTGTGAAAATGCTCAAAGGATTTTGATCTGTAATAGGACCCATTCCATGCAGTTGAAAATTCTTCATAGGGTTTATCTGACACCAGATTTTCTGTCAAAATTCAAAGTGGGATTATCTTCAGCATGTCCTAAATGCAGAATGACTACAGGCACTCTTACTCATTGCATGTGGTCCTGCTGCAGGCATCGTATATATTGGAGCACTGTGTTAGGTGTGGTAGAGTGGGTCTTGGGGACCGAATTGGAGATGGACCCGGTTTCTCTTTTCCTGGGCCTGCCCAGAGTATCTACGCAGATGCACGTTGGAAAAAAAAAATCCTTACTTTCTGTGCTCGGAATAATATTCTGTTGTGTTGATTGTCTGAAAACTCCCCGGGGCTGTTGGGTCTTTGTAAGCTCATCATGAGGAATATCCGTTTGGACTTTCTCACGAGAATGGTGCACCAAAAACAGAAATTATTATAATTCATAGAGTCATAGAGGCATAGAGATGTCAAGCAAGGAAACACACCCTTCGGTCAAACCCATCCATGCCAATCACATATCCCAAACCAATCTAGTCCCACCTGCCAGCACCCAGCCCATATATCTCCCGTAACCCTTCCTATTCATTTACCAATCCAAATTCCTCTTAAATGTTGCACTTGCATCAGCCTCCCCCACTACACCTGGCAGCTCATTTCATACACTCACCACCCTCTGTGTGAAATAGTTGTCCCATAGGTCTCTTTTATATCTTTCTCCTCTCACCCTAAAACTATGCCCTCTAGTTCTGGACTCCCTGACCCCAGGGAAAAGACTTTACGTATTTACTCTATCCATGCCACTCATAATTTTGTAAACCTCTATAGTATCACCACTCTGACTGGGATGCTCCAGGGAAAACAGCCCCAGCCTGTTCAGCCTCTCCCTATAGCTCAAATCCTCCAACCCTGGCAACATCCTTGTAAGTCTTTCCTGAACCCTTTCAAGTTTCCGATAAGAAGGGGAGCAGGATTGCATGCAATATTCCAACAGTGGCCTAACCAATGTCCTGTACAGCCGCAATATGATCTTCCAACTCCTGTACTCTGTACTCTGACCAAAAAGGAAAGCATACCAAACGCTTTCTTCACTATCCTATCTACCTGCAACTCCACTTTCAAGGAGCTATGAACCTGCACTCCAAGGTCTCTTTGTTCAGCAACACTCCCTAGGACCTTACCATTTAGTGTATAAATCCTGCTGAAATTCCAGAAGTGCAGCACCTCATATTTATCTTAATTAAACTCCATCTGACATTTCTCAGCCCATTTGACCATTTGGACAAGATCCCATTGTAATCTGAGGTGACCCTCTTCGCTGCCACTACACCTCGAATTTTGGTGTCATCTTCAAACTTACGAACTGTAGCTCTTATGTTTGCATCTAAATCATTTATGTCAATGACAAAAGTAGTGAATCCTGCACCGATCCTTCTGGCACTGCACTGGTCACAGGCCTCCGTCCTGATAAACAACCATCCATCACCACCCTCTGTCTTCTACCTTTGAGCCAGTTCTGTATCCAAATGGCTAGTTCTCCCTGTATTCCATGAGATCTGACTTTGCTAATCAGTCTCCCATGGGGAACCTTATCACAACCCTTACTGAAGTCCAGATAGATCACATCTACCCCTCTGCCCTCATTAGTCCTCTTTGTTACTTCCTCAAAAAACACAATCGAGTTTGTGAGACATGATTTCTGACGCACAAAGACACGTTGACTATCCCTAATAAGTCCTTGCCTTTCCAAATACATGCACATCCTGTCCCTCAGGATTCCCTCCAACAACTTGCACACCACCAACATCAGGCTCATTGGTCTATAGTTCCCTGGCTTGTCCTAACCGCCCTACTTAAACAATGGCACCACGTTAGCCAATGTCCAGTCTTCCGGCACCTCACCTGTGACTATCCATATTACAAATATCTCAGCAAGAGGCCCAACATCACTTCTCTAGCTTCCCACAGAGTTCTAGGGTACACCTGATCAGATCCTGGGGACCCATTTCAAGACATCGAACACTTTCACCTCTGTAATATGGACAATTTCAAAGGTGTCACCATCTATTTCCCTACATGTTACGACTTCCATATCCTTTTCTACAGTAAATACTGATGCAAAATACTCGTTTAATATCTCCCCCATACTTCCTGTGCTAGGAAGAATATTCGGTTGTGTTGGATGTCTGAAAAGCCCCGGGTCTGTTGGGTCGTTGTAAGCTCGTCATGGGAAATATCCCTTTGGACTTTCTCACCAGTGTGGTGCACCGAAAAGCAGATTTATATAAGATATGACAGCCCTTTTTGGATTACCGCGATACAGGCTTACCTGCAACTTTAAAAAGGGCATTTATATAGCCATGACGATATTGTCTATTGAATCAAATATGAAGGATTATAAACATATGAATGTGTAATGCTCTCGAAGAATGAGAGTTATCATTGTGTTATACTAAGCCGAATTATTTATTGTTTATTTTTGTTTTTCTTCTGTCCGTTTATAGACTTAAACTTGTTTTGTATCTACATGCACAAGGGTGTAATTTTGTTCTGTTATTTGAGTTGCTTTGTTATTGGTTTAATATAATAATAAAAGTCTCTTCTTCAATAAAACTATTTGTTAAAAAAATTTAAATGCTAACATTGATAGAATAGAGTCCCAAAGAACTCTCACTAGATAGACCACTCATGGTGGTTTACGCTGAAGATCACCACATGGGTGATGGGGTAAGGTTGAGAGAGCATCCCCTTCATGGTAACCTCTGTAAGTGTGGGGAATTGAACCTGCGCTGGTGTCCTCCCTCTGCATCACAAACCAACCATCCAGCCAATTGAGTGGGAGACTGTGTAACTGTTACACACAGAATCAGTCACAGACAAAGGGCAAGAGAAACATTCATGACAAGGTAAAATGTATATTTGATGTAACGGTCATGATAACGGCTGAGGATCAAAACATTCTCTGCTAGAAATCGTATTTTATATTGAGACAAGTGTTTGGAAGGTGTCTTTGGCTGAATACAATAAGGTGAGACAAGTGAAATCACCAGAATGACTAATTGTGATTAGATATCGATAACCATGAAATAAGTGCATGTTTTTGATTGGTCTGTGGAACGCATGCTGGCTGCTGCATGAATTTATAAAGCAGATGAAATATATTGTTCGGAGATTCCGTCCCCATGTGAAATGCCTTCTGAACACATGCTGGAAGAAACCCGGGGTAAAAAAAAACTTCTGAGAATCGTCTGCTCGGTAACAGGAAGCTGGCGGTTGAATGAATGAAAGCTCCTGTGACATGGAGCGGAGTAAACCATCAGATCACCACCAACCGTAATGAATGTTTGTGCATATTTGAAGCACTGAATGGCCTCATGATGGATTTGAAAAACGTACATCTCGACTCCATCGTCTTACGTGTTACACACTGGGGCACAGCCGATTTCCTGAAGCTGGGAATATGTTGGAACATTATCTGGAACATTCCATAATTGGCTTGCTCCAGAATATTCTATAACTGTGTCGGGGGCACTAGAAATGCAAGAGAGAAAGAGAGGGAAGATGATGCATGCAGTAGTGAGAGTGGTGGAGCATGAGCCTTGATCGTGGGTCAGTACTATAACAGATATACAGTGAGTGTGAGGGAGCAGAGAGAATACGGTGACCCTTATCCTGACAAAGGGGGAAGGTTATTGATGCATGTCCTGTATTGCTGGGCATTTCTTCAGACCGCAGATACTGCACTGACCTGGGTGGTGCAGGCAGTCCACGCTCGGTGGGTCTAGTGGTGTGGCCCCCTCTGGGAAGAGAATTGTCCCCCTCTGTACTAGCCCATCCACCATGACCTTCGTGCTGCTGTCAACAATCTGTGGTGTAATTTCCCCTTAGCTGCCATGCTCGGGTAAACTGTGCAGGGCAGCTCCAAACTGAGAAAGCTCAACCGTGTGACAATTAGCCTTTTAGAGATGACATCATTGCCAGGAATCAGAGAATATCCAGGGGCATCCAGGCGACTGTGAGTATCTCCAGTCATGATGGGTGGGAGAATCGGGCTGACATTGTATGAGAGGGACACCATGGAGTGGGGTGGGTAATTAATGAGATGAGTTTGGTAAGATAGCTCCAGGAAACTAGCGCGGCCTCGTGAATACAATCCCTCTGTCACTCTCAATGAAATTGTCACTGAGACAGCTTTTTAATTAGATTCAGCCCAGTGAGGCGAAGAGTCTGCTGTCCTCACTCCCAGTTACAAAGCTGCAGAACAAATGCTCATCCAAAACTCTCCATCGCCTGAACACACAGCAATATCCCGTTCACTCATAATTCTTCATAATACTGACCCGTGTTGCATGATACTATCGAAATGTCTTCATTTCAGCATTCTGAAACCTGTGAACATATCCTTCCATGACATATTTTCTCAGTCTCACCCGCTCTGTCTCCACTCCAAAACACACTCACTTACAGTCATACTGCACTAGACTGCCAGTATGACTGGCCATTTAGCCCAGCTGGTCCATGCCAACCAAAGTGTCCATCCACACTCACCCCATTTCCCTGCCCTTGCTCGGTATCCACACTCACCCCATTTCCCTGCCCTTGCTCTGTATCCACACTCACCCCATTTCCCTGCGCTTGCTCGGTATCCACACTCACCCCATTTCCCTGCCCTTGCTCTGTATCCACACTCACCCCATTTCCTGCCCTTGCTCTGTATCCATACTCACCCCATTTCCCTGCCCTTGCTCTGTATCCACACTCACCCCATTTCCCTGCCCTTGCTCGGTATCCACACTCACCCCATTTCCCTGCCCTTGCTCTGTATCCCCCTAATCCTTTCCTATCTGTGTATTTGTCCAAATGCCTTTTCAATGTTGTTATTGTACCCACCTTTACCACTTCCACTGGCAGCTCAGTCCATATGCATACCACACTCTGTGTAAAAACGTTGACCCCCAGGTTCCTTTTTATATAGTTTTTCCTTTCCAGATATTAATGGATGCCCTCTCATCCTTGATTCCCCAACCTTGGGAAAAAATTTGAAATATTCACCCCATGCACGCCGCTCATGATTTTATAAGAGTTACACTACTATAAGAACCCTCTCAGTTTCCTACTGTAAGAAAATAAGTTCTAATCTGTCCAAACTCTGCCTATAACTTAGAGCCTTTAGCTCAGGAAACATCTTTGTAAATTTCTTCTACACTCTTTCTCGTGCAATAATATCCTTTCTAGAGCAAAGTGAACAACACTGAACACAATACTCCAACTGCAGCCTTACCAACATCCTGTACAACAGGAACATAACATCCCAACGTATATACTCAATGCCCTGATGAAGGCCAGTGTACCCCAACAGCCTTCTTCACTGTCCTGTGTATCTGGGACTCAAATTTCAGACAACTGTGCACCTGATCTCCAAACTCCTTTTGTTCCACTACACTCCTTAAGACCCTCTCATTCATCATTAAACTCCAACCTGGATTTGACTTTCCATAATGCAAGACGTCACATTTATCTTTATTAAACGCCATTTTCTCATTTCTCAGCCCACTTCCCCAGCTGACCAAGGTACTGCTGCAATTTCTGACAATGTTCCTCACTGTAAATGATGCCTTCTAATTTAGAGTCATCTGCAAACTTACTAACCTTGCGCTGTGCACTCTGGTACAAACCATTGACATAGAGAACAAACAGCAATGGGCCCATGACCGACCACTGAGGCACTCCACTAGTCACAGGCCTCCAGTCCGACAAGCATACCTCCACCATAACCATTTGCTTCATAACGTCAAGCCAATTGTGTCGCCAATTTGTCAGTTTACATTGGAGTCCATGCGATCTAACCTTCCAGAGCGGCCTACCATGTGGTACCTTATCAAAGGTCTTACTGAAATCCACATAGACTATGTCCACCACCCTGCCCTTGTCAACCTTTCTGGTCACTTCCTCAAAAACTCTAACAAAATGTGTAAGGCATGATCTGCCACGCACAAAGCTATGCTGACGGCTCCAAGTCAAACTCTGTCTTTCCAAATGCATGCACATCTTATCTCTCAGAACCTTTTCAAGTGGTTTACCGAAAACAGATGTGAAGCTTACTGGTCTATATTTCCCAGGCATTTATTTGCAGCCCTTCTTGAATAAGGGCATGTTTGTTATGGCCCAGCCTTCCGGGTCCTTAGACCCTGAACTGTCTTCTCTCACCTCTTGCAGTGCTCTTGGATTTGTCTGGTCAGGACCAAGAGATTTATCTGAATTTAAGCATTCTAATATGTCCATTAGTACCATTAATGATATGGACTGCTCCAATATATGTCAATTAACGTCCCAAAGGTCACAGGTCCTCATGTCTTTCTTCATGTTAAACACAGAGGGGGAATTGAGGGACTCAACCATCTCTTGAGGTTTTACACATGCATGCCCATTTTGGATTGTACGGCGTCCTATTCTCTCTCTGGTTGTTCTTTTTCTTTTCTATACTGAATTTGGATTCACACCGATCTGCTCAGCCACGGCTATCTCATCCCCCCTTTTCACCTTGCTGCTTTCTTTCTTCAGTAAACTCCTGTATCCCCTGTGTACCTCCAGAGATTCCCTTGGTCCCAGCTGCCTGTACCTGAGCGACGCCTCATTTTTTGCTGGTCAGAGCCTCAACATCGCTTGTCATCCAGGGTTCTGTCTTCCAGCCTCACTTTCCCTTCACCCTCACAGGAACTTGTAGACCTTGAACTCGAACTATCTCACTTTTGAAGCCCGCCCCGTTGCCCGGGATTCTTTTACCTGGAAACAAACTACTCCAATCATCCCTTGCAATCCCATGTCTAATTTCAACAAAATACGCCTTTCCCCAACTTAGAACTTGAATCCGTGGACCAATATTGTCCCTACCATAACTATTTTAAATTTAATAAAGCTCTAGTCACTTTTCGGAAAATTCTCCCCCACTTTACCTCCGTCACCGTTCCTACCCCTATTTCCCAACAGTAGGTCGAGTTTGTCCCTTCCCCAGTAGGACCCTCTAAATGCTGCTTGTGGAAACTATTCTGAACACACTTAACAAATTACGTTCTATCTATGTTCTTAATCATCTGGAAGTCCCAGTCTATATTAGGAAAGTTAAAATCACCTATTATAACAATCCTGTTGCTCCTTCAAGTCTCGCCAGTCTCCCTGCATATTTGTTCCTCTAATTCCCATTGATTATCTAGAGGCTTATAATTCAACCACTATAACATCACCATCCCCCTCTTACTTCTTTGCCTAGTTCACAAAACCTCATTGGATATTATCTCAGTTATTTCATCTTTAGATATTAGAGTGATATGCACCTTTATCAGAACTATTGGTATTTAAATTGTTTCCATTTACATCTCTTCCTCGCAGTGATTTTCACAGTCGCAGCACCCCTTATCAAGTGGAGTACAGTGGAGATATGGAGCTGTAAATGAATGGGAGCTGCACATCCTGTCAGTTCCAAAATTGGCTGCTAGTTTCCCCACACTGGGCAGTGATCTAACACAGTGTTACAGAACAATGCAATAGCCTGGGCTTATATATGAATGAACCAGTGTGCAGTGCACAGCTCCCCACGCTGGATATTTAGTCCAGGATTATGGATCAGGCATTGGTGTGGGCTACACAGAGTTTCACTCTGGGTATTGCTGGGTTGCATTCAGCAGTACACTAGCCGGATCTACACAGTGCTCCATCCTGAATATGTAATAGATGGGCTGGTTTTGTGAGTTGGATTGCGAATGTGAGAGAAGTAAACATCTGGCAATACCTTTATTTTGTGTTTTCATTCTTGTGATTGGACCTTTCAAATCCTGATTCATCCTATTAGACCCATCCTTCTGGATGAATCATGGTGAGTGTTGTTGCAGCATCTGGGTCTGCAACATGACCAACAAATGGAGCAGAGGCTGCAGAGAGGGGAGTCTCCGTAAAATGGAATGAAGGAATCATAATCATATCAGACGTGGTCTTTGTGAATGGTGGAGCAGGATTGAATGGACCACGAATGCAATTTATTCATATATTTCTATTTGTTCCAAGAAAACTCCCCTTCTCTCCCAGTGTCCCATACTGGTGGGGACTGAGTCACCTCCTCCTGTTCCTGCGTAACAGGATCCTCGGGACTCACTAGTCTACAGAGTTCCCTGTGTCCCGGTTTCGAGCTCTGAGTGACTCCCTCCTGTCCCTGTGTCCCAGTCTCAAGCGGTTGAATGACTGCCTCATGTCCCTGTGCCCCAGTCTCAAGCAGCTGAATGACTGCCTCCTGTTCCTATGTCCCAATCTTGAGCAGCTGAGTGACTGCCTCCTGATCCAAGGTTTGCGATAGTAGATGTCCTCCTCTTGCTGCTGACTAACAGGCTGCAATAGTTCTGTCCTCACCTGCTGCTCCTGTGGAATGGAGTTGAGGGACTGAATGGCCTCTTCACATTCCTTACAGCTTCTCTTGACTAAAAGCCTTTCTCCTGTTTCTGTAAAACACCATCAAAATCTGAATGATATATTTTTGTGTTTTACTCACAGTAATTGAGCAAACAAGCTGACTGACAGAATTCAGAAGCTGAATAGCATCCTCCTGTCCCTGTGTCATGCGCTCAAGAGGCAATAGAGTCTCAGAGATGTATAGCACGGAAAAATACCTTTCTGTCTGATCGTCCATACCGACCAACTATCCTAAATAAATCTCGTCCCCCTTACCAGGACTTGGCCCATCCCACTCTAAACACTTCCCATGCATGTATCCATCCAAATGCCTTCTAAATGGTGTAACTGTACCTGTCTCCACCACATCTTTTGGCTGATCCATCCATACATACAGCAGTCTCTGTGTGAAAATGTTGTCCCTCATTTCTCTTTTTAAATCTTTCCCCTCTCACCTTAAACCTTTGGACTCGCCTATCCTGGGTAAAAGACGTTGACGTTATCTATGCCCCTCATGATTTTATAAACCTCTTTAAGGTCCCCTCTCAGCCTCACAACTTGAAAGTAGTCCCAGCCTATTCAAACTCTCCCTGTAACTCTAACCCTCCAACCTCTGCAATATTCTTTTAAATCTCTTCTCCACCCTTTCAAGTTTGACAACATCTTTCCGACAGCAGGGAGACCAGAATTAAAGGCAATATGACAAAAGTGGCCAAACCAATGTCCTGTACAGATGTAACATGTCTTGCAAAGGCTTAGACTCAAAGCACGCACCAGCAAAGGGAAGTCACGATGTGCCTTCTTCACTTTACTATCTACCTGTGACGGCACTTTCAAGGAACGGAGAACCTGCACCACAAGGTGACACAGTAGCTCAGTGACTAGCATTGCTACCTCAGAGCACAGCGATCTGGGTTTAATTCCATCCTTGAATGACAGCCTGTATGGAGTTTGCACATTCTCCCCGTGTCTGCATGAGTTTCCTCCGGATGTTATGTTTTCCTCTGCAAGTATAAAGATATACAGATAATGGTAGATTGGCCATGCTAAGTACCCAGGAATGTTTAGGCGAGGTGGATTAGCCATGGGAAATGCAAGATCAGAGGTTTAGGGTTGGTGTTTGTCCAGTGGGATACTGTTTAGAGGTTCGGTGTGGCCTCGATGGGTCGAATAGGCTGTTTCCTCACTGTAGGGATTCGATAATTTCGATTAGTTCTCCCTGATTGGTAGATTTCGACAGGACCCTACCTATATGTCTTGCCCTGATTTGCTTGCCAAAATGCAACACCTCACATTTAACTAAAATAAACTCCATCTGCCACTCCTCGGTTCACCTCAACAAGGTCCCATTATAATCTGACAGATCATTCTTCACTGTCGACTACACCAACAAATTTGGCATTATCTACAAACTTACTGATCATACATCATATACTCAAATGCAAATGATATGTATTAGTGACAAAAGGAGTGGACCTAGTATTGATCATTGCGGCATACCACTGGTCACAGGTCTCCAAGTTTAATGAACAAATGTCCACTGTCACGCCCTGTCTCTGATATTCAAGAAAATGTTGGATCTAAATGGTGAGCTCTCCCTGGATCCCAGGCAGTCTGACCTTGCTAACCAGTCTACCATGTTGAATATTTTGGTTTTCTTACTGAATTCCATAAAGACAACATCCACTGTCCTGCCTTCATGAATCATCTTCATCACTTGCTCAAATAATTTCACCGTGTCAGTGAGACGTGATCTCCAATGTACAAAGCCCTCTTCAGTCCTTGCCCTTCCAAATGCATCAATCCTTTTCCTCGAAATCGCCTCGAACAATTTAGTCACCATTAACGTCAGGCTCACCGATCTATAGTTACCTGTTTTTTTCCTTACTTTCTTAAATAATGACACAACGTTAGCTGCCCTCCAGTCTTTTGACACCTCACCTATGGAAATCAATGTTACAAATGTATCAGCAAAATGCTGAGCAATCTCTTTCCTAGCTTCCCAACTGCTCAGGTTCCAGGGATTTGTTCACCTTTATGTGTTTTAAAATGTCCAACACCTCCTTGTAATATAGACACTTTTCAAGGTATCACTATATATTTCTTCATTCTCTCGCTCTTGTAACCTCCTACACATTAAATACTGAGGAGAAATACTTGATTCGTATCCCTCCAACCTATGTATATGTGGTTCCATACATAGGTAGCCTTATTGATCTTTAAGGGGCCATATTCTCTCCCGAGTTAATCTGTTTATCAATGTTTCCAATTCGTCAATTAGTGTACTTCTCTCTTCCATTTGACTTCATAAATGTATCATTTCACACTTGTCCCGATGAAATTCGGTTTGTGATTTCTCTGCACAGCGTCCCAGCTGACCTACACACTGCTGCAAACTTTAACACTCCTCCTCACTATCCACAATTCCCCTAACTATCCCTAATCATTACATGTCTTTCCAAATGTCGTCTGCAAAATACTAAGCAAACTGCTTACCTTTTCAACTGAATCACATGTGTCCTCATGTAGGGGGCTGAGGACACAGCACTGTGTGTACAGGGATTGCCGTAGCGATCTGAGGGACACAGCCGTGTGTGTACAGGGAGTACAGTAGGGGGCTGAGGACACAGCTGTGTGTGTACAGGGAGTAGAGTAGGGGGCCGAGAGCACAGCCGTGTGTGTACAGGGAGTACAGTAGGGGGCTGAGGACACAGAAGTGGGTGTAGAAGGAGTACAGTAGGGGGCTGAGGGACACAGCCCCGTGTGTACAGGGAGTACAGTAGGATGCTGAGGACACAGCCGTGTGTGTAGAGGGAGTACAGTAGGGGTCTGAGGGTCACAGCCTTGTGTGTACAGGGAGTACAGCAGCGAGCTGAGGGACACAGCTGTGTGTGTACAGGAGTACAGTAGGGGGCTGAGAGCACAGCCGTGTGTGTACAGGGAGTACAGTAGGGGGCTGAGTACACAGCCGTGTGTGTACAGGGAGTACAGTAGGGGGCTGAGGGTCACAGCCGTGTGTGTACAGGGAGTACAGTAGCGAGCTGAGGGACACAGCCGTGTGTGTACAGGGATACTGTAGGGAGCGGAGGACGCAGCCGTGTGTGTACAGGGGGTACAGTAGGGGGCTGAGGACATAGCTGTGCGTGTACAGGAAGTACAGTAGGGGACTGAGAGCACAGCCATGTGTGTACAGGAAGTACAGTCGCGAGCTGAGGGACACAGCCATGTGTGTACAGGGAGTACAGTAGCGAGCTGAGGGACACAGCCGTGTGTGTACAGAAGTACAGTAGGGGGCTTAGAGCACAGCCGTGTGTGTACAGGAAGTACAGTAGCAAGCTGAGGGACACAGCCGTGTGTGTACAGGGAGTACAGTAGGGGGTTGAGGAGCACAGCTGTGTGTGTACAGGGAGTACAGTAGGGGGCTGAGGGACACAGCCGTGTGTGTACAGGAAGTACCGTAATGAGCTGAGGGACACAGCCGTGTGTGTACAGGGCGTACCGTAGCGAGCTGAGGGACACAGCCATGTGTGTACAGAAATACAGTAGGGGGCTGAGGTCACATCTTTTGTTGCATAGGGTGCACAGCCGGGGGTGATGACACAGCCGTATGTGTACAAGGAATACGGTAGGGGGCTGAGGCCACAGCTTTAAGAGTAAGGGAGTACAGTAGGGGACTGAGGACACAGCCGTGTGTGTACAGGGAGTACAGTAGGGGCTGAGGGACACAGCCGTGTGTGTACAGGGAGTACCGTAGCGAGCTGAGGGACACAGCCATGTGTGTACATGGAGTACAGTAGGGGGCTGAGGGACACAGCCGTGTGTGTACAGGGAGTACAGTAGGGGCTGAGGGACACAGCGGTGTGTGTACAGGGAGTACAGTAGGGGGCTGAGGACACATCCTCCAGGAGCTCCAGTGTTGAGTGTTATTGTGGCGGCGTTGCAGATACCTATCTTCACTAATTGTAGTCTGTGGGTCAGAAACTGGGGGATCCAGTTGCAGAGGGTGGAGCCACGACTAAGGTCACGGAATTTTGAGATCAGTCTGGAGGGGATAATGATGTTTAAGTTGGAGCTGTACTCAATGAGCAGGAGTCCGATGTAGGTATCTTTGTTGTCCAGATGTCCTAGGGATGAGTACATGGCTCGGGATACGCCATCTGTTGTGGATCCGTTACATCAGTCGGCATATTATAGGGGACCAAGTAAGGCTGGGAGATTGGAGGTGATGTGGTCCATAACCAGCCTTTCAAATCACTCCATGTTTATTGAGGATAGAGCCATTTGGCGGTAATCATTAAGTCATTAAAGCATGAGCTTTCTCACGTACAAGGTTGATGTTATGATTTGGAGATGCCAGTGTTGGACTGGGGTGTACAAAGTTAAAAATCACACAACACCAGGTTCTAGTCCAACAGGTTTAATTGGAAGCAAAATGATGAAGGTTGATGTTGATCTTTTTGAAGCAGGTTGGGATTTCAGCTTATGGGAGGGAAAGGCTGAAATTGTATGTGAGTACCTCTGTCAGTTGGTCCTCACAGGATCTGAGTGCTCAGCCGGGAACACGATCCATGGCTGTCGCTTTCCTTGATTTGACCAGCAGGAAGACTGATCATGCCTGCAGCGGTGACAGCGGGCACAGGTAGATCCGAGGCTGTCGGGGCAGGTTTCAGCCTGGCAGTCACACAATTATTCATCATAGACATCCACTCGCCGACCGACCTCCATCGTCATCAATACACAGTGACATGGTTGGTGTGAGCACCAATGAGTTAGTATTGAGACGGAGTGACATCAATAGACTGGGCTTGTGCGCCATAATGAAGTAAACTCACAGCAAAAGGGGGTAGGGTGTGCTTCTGCTGAGAGTCAGTGTTGCAGGGAGTGAAGACTTTATCGGTGTAATTCAAGTCAAGCCATTGCTTCTGTCTGGTATTTTCAAAGGATTGATCCTGTTACGCCAGTATTGTTGATTTAAACAAAACAGGTGCAATTTATCACAGCATTCAGCAACAATATGTCATCGAATACTGAACACCCTTTAATAACAGAAAAGTCTAAAATGTTCAATATGAGAAACACTGCTTTCCTGTTCGTGTTCAAATCAGATAACCTGTCCCATCGAGATGCTCAACTTGGAACTATTTTTAAAAAAGATTTTTTTGTATGTGGGCATCGCTGGATGTGCCCAGTATTTCTTGCCCTTCCGCAGTTGCCCTTGAGACGGTGGTGGTGAATTGCTTTCTCGAACTGCTGCAACCTACCTGCTGTGCGGTGACCCACTAGTGACTAAAGAGGGAATTCCAGGGTTTTCACGCAGCAATAGTGAAGGAACGGCAATGAATATCCAAATCAGGATGTTGACTCGCTTGGAGGGGAATTTGAAGGTGGTGGTGTTCCCAAAAGTCTACTGCCCTTATCATTCCAAATGGAAGTGTTTGTGAGATTGGAAGGAGCTGTCTGAGGATCTTTGGGGAATTTCTCCATTGTCTCTTGTAGATAGTGCACACTGCTGCTCCTGAGTGACCGTGGTGAAAGGGAGTGAATGCTTGTGGATGTGATGCAAATCAAATGGGCTGTTTTGTCCTGGATTGTGTCAACCTTCTTTAGTGTTGTTGGGGCTGCACTCATTCAGGCAAGTGAGGATATTCCATCTCATTCCTGAGTTGTGCCTTGTAGATAATGGACAGGCTTTGGGTAGTCAGGAGGTGAGTCACTCGTGCAGTATTCCTACCTCTGATCTGCTCTTAGATTCATGTGGCGAGTCCAGTTGATGTTTTGGTCAATTAACACAACCCCCCCCAGCCCCCACCACCCCTCCCCCCACCACCACTACCACCAGAATATTGATAGTGGGGGAGTTTAGTGATGATACTGCTGCTGAATACAAAGTGGTTATATTGTTTCTTATTGATGACAGTCATTGTCTGAATTTATGTGGCGCAAATGTTACTTGCCACTTGCCAGCCCAAGCCTGGATATTGCTTTGGGAATGGATTACTTCCATATCTGAACATTTGCGAATGGAGATAAACATTGTGCAGTCATCATAGAATATCCCCAATTCTACCTTATGATGGAAGGAACGTCATTGTTCAAGCGGCTGAAGATGTTTGGATCGAGGGCATTATCCTAAGGGACTACAGCAGAGATGTTCTGGAGCTGAGATGACTGACCTCCAACAACAATGACCATCTTCCTATCTGTCAGGTATGACTCCAATAATGGAGTGTTGGCCAGCGATACCGTTTTTGCTTGAGGTCCTTGATGTCTCATTTGGCAGAATGCAGCCTTGATGTCAAGGGCTGGAATTCAGTTCCTTTTTCTATGTTTGAGCCAAGGCTGTGATGAGGTCAGGAGCTGCGTGACCCCGGCAAAACCCAAACTGGGCGTCACTGAGCAGGTTAGTTTTGAGGAAGTGCGGTTTGATAGCACTGTTGATGACACCTTCCATCATTTTACTGATGATAGAGAGTGGACTGATAAGGCTGTATTTGGACGGGTCGAATTTGTCCTGCGTTTTATGTACAGAACATACTTGAGCAGTTTTTCCCCATTGTCGGTTTGTCAACATACTGGAACAGCTTGGCTAGGAGAGCGGGATGGTCTGGAGTACAAGTCTTCAGGACTATTGCCGGCATGTTATCAGGGCCTATAGTCTTTACAGTATGCAGTGCCTTCAACCGTTTCTTGATACCAGTGAATCGAATTTGCTGAAGACTGCTATCTGTAACGATGGGGATGACCGGAGGAGGCCGAAATGAATCCTCCACTCAAAACTTCTGACTGAAGATTGCAACGAAAGCTTCAGCCTTATATTTTGCACTGTTGTGCAGGGCTCTTCCATCTTTGAGGTTGGGGATATTTGTGGAGACTCCTACTCTGGTGAGTTGTTTAATCGTCAGCCACCCTTCAGGATCAGATTAGCAGGACTGCAGAGATTAATTTTGATGCATTGGTTCTGTGATCGCTAAGCTCTATCTGTCCCTTGCTGTTTATGCTATCTAGCACGCAAGTATTACTGTTTGGATGCTTCAGCTGATGAACATTTTATCTTTATATATTCCTGGTTCTGCTCCTGGCATGCCCTCCTGCATTCTCCATTGAACCAGGTTTAATCCTCTGGATTGATGGTAATGATTGAGTGGGGGACATGCTGGGCCGTGATGTTACAGAATGTGCTGGAGTATAGTTCTGCTGCTAGTGATGGTCCACAGTGTCTTATGGACGGTTAGTCTTGAGTTGCTAGATCTGCTGAAAGTCTGTGTCATTTAGCATGGTGATAGTACCACACAACACAATAGAGTTTATGGAGACAATAGACTTTGTCTCCACCAGGACAGTGTGGTGGTCACTTTTACCGATACTGTCATGGACATATACCTCTGCAGTTGGTAGAATGGTAAGGACGAGGTCAGGTATGTTTTTTACCCTCTCGTTCATTGCCTCAACACATTCTGCAGACCCAATCTAGTACCTATGTCCTTAGGAGCCGACCAGCGTGATCAGTAGTGCTGCTGTAAAACCACTCTTGACAGTCGAATTTGAAATCCCCCAGCCAGAATACACTTCGTGCCCTTGCCACAGTCAATGTTTTTGCCAAGTGTTGTTTAACATGGAGAAGGACTGATTCAGCTGAGGAACGACGTTACGTGGTAATCAGTGAGAGTCTCCTTTGTCCATGTTTAATTTCTGTTGTTTCTGTAAGGTATGATTCCGTGAGTATGATTATGTCAGGCTGTTGCTTAACTATTCTGTAAGGCAGTTGTTCCAATATTGGCACTTGACTTCAGACGTCAGTAAGGAAGACTTTTCAGGTTCTACAGTGATGTTTCTAATGTTGACTTTTCTGGTGCCCATTTCGATGCTAGGTGGTCCATCCGGTTTCATTTGTTTGAATCTTTGTAGTGATTGGTACAACTGAATGACCGATTAGACCTTTTCAGGGGGCGATTGAGAGTCAATGACATTGCTTTGGGTCTGGAATGGCATGTCAGATTCCTTCATTGCAGGATATTAGTGAACCAGATGGATTCTTCTGACAATCGGCAATGATTTCATTCTCATCAATAGATTCTTAATTCCAGGGATATTTTTACATTATTGAATTGAATTTCCACCATCTGTAGTGGCGGGATTCAACCTGGATCCACAGAACAGGAGCTGATTTTTCCGGATTGATAATCTATCGGTAATACCATGAGATCTACTTGGAACCACATGTTTTACTCAGCTGCCATTTCTTGTGCTGCCCTGTTTTTCATTCATTGCTTATGTTATTCTGGAATCTCAATCTTCATTAAATCCTGATGGAAATACACAGTCATGAACACCTTCTCGACTGCTCGAATTTCATTCAGTCTGTTTAGTTTGAACAGACATTTCAAGGCAGCTGTACACCAGAGAAGAGCAGGAAAAGATAATAGGTGATAGTGCACTGTACCTGTCACCGGACCAGCATGCCTGTCCAGGAAGTATCTATTGTGGGTCAGAGAACCTCACTTATTATGGAGTGGATGGAGGCTAATCAGCCCATTTTGGAGTCACAAGCTCTCCAACTGCACAATTGGAGATCGAGAGAGTGTGTGAAGAGAGATTGTGTGTGAGAGAAATAAACAGAGAGAAAGCAAGTGAAGGGAGATAAACTGAGAGAGTATTGAAAGGGGAGCGACTGACTGAGTGCGAGAGGAAGAGGTGTTAGATGAGGGTGAAGTCAGATAGATCAGAAGACTGCATTACGGTAGATAAATATGGACAGACAGAAGTTAGAAACTTTATTTAGAAATTCCTCTGGACGGCAAGCCCTTTGTCTGGGTGCCGTACACTGTGAGCACTGTGCTGATACTGGCTGTCATCCCAAATAATTTATTTCCAACAATATCACAGAGCTGGGTTACTGACAGCTAAACAGAACCCATTCGGTCAATAGATTGGTTCCATAGAGAAAGCATAGTTTTTATATAGACTGTGCCAAGAGCAGCAGGAAATGATAACCACCACCCCACCTCCACGACTCCCCGCCCCCACCCCCCGCCCACACCGATACTGTATGAGAGACTAGGCCAGAGAATCTTAGTGAGGGTACTCACTGACAGACGTGAAATCACAATCTTAGTTGTGGGTCAAATAATGATCGATAAAGTTTGCATACCACTTTCCTAGTGATGTAATTTACATTTCACTTTATATAGCTCAATATCAGGAGTGTATTTTAACAACCTTATCTCTTTGTACTTTGGTGTGTGCAGAAAATCATTTTGGTTCTGAATTTTATATTGCATAAACGCATTTCATTAATATTATCTCTGCTCATTCCTCATTGTAGGTGTACTCTTGAATCTGTTCTTCATATGATTATAAAGAGTTACATTGCAATTCTGGTAACTGGGGGACATCACTGTCCCTCCACCCAATCTAAAAAGCCATGTCCCCCAGCCCTCTCCATCTTCTGTCTTTTCCCCGGTATCATAATCACAATGTTATTGAAGTCCATTAAATGACACTTCATGACAGTTCCTTAACATCGAAAACATCAACAGCATGACCCACACCTGCCCTCCCTGATCCTGGAATAACAATCTGAACTGTGTTTGTCATGTGCAATTCTCTGTTCACGTATCCATGCCGTTTGTTTGTTGTAACCCACGATGTTTTTGGCACATTTTGCTATCAGATCATGGATGATAGTTGTTTTCTCAATGTTTTACAGATATTGCAATGACTGATCAGTAGTGACAGGATTTATTTCTGTATTTATGAACAGAGAAGCATGTTTATGTTCCGTTAAACTTCTGGCCTTACTTCCATATACAAGGCTGACTGAATGATTACACACAATCAATCTGCCATCTTCAACATTCCTTCCTTCAGTCACACTCGCATATCACACCCAGAATGCATAAATGTTCAACGCTATTTTGAATTTTAATAAAGTAGCATTGAATTCAAAGGGGTTAACTGGAGCTATTTGTTCAGCCATTGTAATGATGTCAGTCTCCATGGATCGTATGCGTCCCTAGAGTTTCTCTCTTCTATCAATAAGGGAATGCTTTCAGTGTTTTATACCACGGTGTGAGCGGGAGCATGTCCAACAGCAATAAGAGAGATTAGCAGCTTCAGAGAGAAGGGCAGGAGAGCTGAAAATCTGGGATCATTAGACTGGAATGTTCCAACAATGGACAGGAGTTTATCCTATGGTCTGTACTGGCTTTCACAGCCTTGGATATCATTAGCATATCGGATTGAAGATGTACTGATGGTTATTCAAGCTGGTTACTATCCTATCCTTGCTATAGTTGGCGTTCCTGGTAAGTCACTCTGTCAGTTTATTGAAATGATCTGAACTGAATCGATGCTGATAATATGCAGATGTTGTAAAGGTGCAAGCCGGCATTTTCAGCTCCAATCAAATTTCCATTCCTTCGAAATTAAAACTAGCAAATTATTATTTACAACTTGCTCACCAATACGCGACAGGAAAACACACTGTTCTCAGCCTCTTTGATTCATTTCCTCCTGCAAAGTGTACATCTCCATCTCCTCCCCACATGCCAATCCTGTCCATTACCACCGTTAAGACGTCCAAGTCTCCTCCTCAGCCTCAGTTCAATTCCTGAATAAACCATCGTTTGTTCCTTTGTTAATTCCAGATATATCTGTTTCAAGTCCCTTCTAACCATATGTCCAATACAAAATAAATGCACGTGAGATGTTTGACTTGTTCTCTGCACAAAATCTGAAAGATGGGCAGACAGTGTATGGTGGGTCACGTCATTGCCTCGTATTCTAGAGCCACAGAATAATAATCTGTTGATGTCGACTTGCCTTATGCCCATTAGAGAAGGCAGTGTGTCATCCTTCTCTGGTCAAGTTTCTGTTTAACTGCAAACCCACGGCAATTTGTTGCACTATTTATTGTCCTGTGGGACAGCTGAACCAGCCACTCAGTTCAAGATCGGCATAACATCCTGACCTGACCATGGCTACACACATCCCGTGAGAGCAGAACAGAAGGAATAATAGCTCCCTTCCTCTGCCTGCATCCCATTTTCCAACGGCTCATTTCCATTAATATAGGTAGCCATTCACTATTTTAGATGTATCCTTTGTGATTGAGTCTCTTCCAAGAGTGATGTCCATCCCCAATGTCACCTCTGGTGCTGGTTCTTTATTAATGCTGACCTCCAGATGTAAGGATGTTTTTAAAATCTACGTCAGTGGCAGTGCATTGTAAATGAATTGTTTCCTGTGTCACACAAAAGAATTGGAGCCAACTAAGTGAGGGAAAGGAATTACTGTGATCAAACCTGAGAGTGTTGCTTAGGCAATATTTGGGGTATTGTGGACAGATTTTCTTTCCTTTATATGGAGTGATCTCCTTATCACAGAGAGAGTGAAGAGGAGTTCAACCAGATTAACCCCTGGGATGATGGCACCATGAGGAGTGACTGAAGGTTGATCTGTAGCGCTGTGAGAGAATAAGAGGTGATTGCATTGAATCCTGAGAGGGATGAACAATCACTTCTTATATTCTAAACAGTCAATGAGAAGGTGATAAATTCCATGCCTGCTATTTCACTCAGGATGCATGATTCGGAACATTTTAAGTGTCTGGGCGGATGTTACGACCACCCACCCCAACCCCTACTCCCCATTGAGAGAGATGGAGATGTCCGAGTTTTGAATAAACTCTCCCCACATTAATATAGTTCAGTTGGTGTGTGATCCTGCACTGAATGTTATATTATCCACCACCCTGACAGCAGCCACATTACCTTCATTCTAAAACAGTTGACTATTTCCAACAGTTTCTGACCTTCATGAAGAACATGAATCTATCTTCTCAGAGATGCAAGGTACTTCCTTCCAGTTTAGACCAGAAGACTATAAGACATTGGAGCACAAATTAGGACAGTTAGCCCATCGAGTCTGCTCCGTCATTCAATCATCGCTGATAGGTTTCTCAAACCCATTCTCCGACCTTCTCTCCATAATCTTTGATCTCCTGGATAATCAAAAACTATCGATCTCCGTCTCACATATACTCAATGACCTGCCCCCAACAGCCTTCTGTGGCAATAAATTTCAAAGATTCGCCATTCTATTGTTAAATAACTTTCTCCTTATCACTGTTCTAAAAGGTGTTCCCTTTCATCTAAGGCTGTGCCCTCTGATTCTAATCCAATGGAAACATCTTATCAACATCCACTCTCTCCAGGTCATTCAGTATCCTGTCTATTTCACATCCTTTCAAACTTTATCAAGTATGGACCCGGAGTACTCAAACATTCCTCATGCAATAAGCTTTTCATTCCTATGACCATTCTCGTGAGAATCTTCTGAACACGCTCCAGGACCAGTACATCCTTCCTGAGGTATGGAGCTCAAAAATGAGCACAATACTCCAAATGTGGTCTGACCAGAGCAGGATACATTCAGTTCTTATATTCAATTTTTCTCGTAGTAAATGCTCCCAATCATAATTGCAAATACTCTCCTAAGTGCTGCCTCAACCTGCAAGCTGACCTTGAGAGAACCCTGCACTAGAACTCCCAAGTCCCTTTGCACTTCAGATTTCTGAATTTTCTCGCCATTTGGAAAATAGACTATGCCTCTATTCTTCATGCTAAAGTGCATAGCCTCACACTTTCCAACGTTGGAATACATCATACGATCTCTTTATCTGACCAAATCCTTGATCAGCCTCTCCGCTTCCTCAATATGACCTGTCCATGTGCCTATCTTTGTATCGTCTGCAAACCTAGCCAGAATGCCCTCAATTCCTTCATCTACATTGTTAATGTAACAAGTAAAAATTTATGATTCCAACACTGAGCATTCTGGGTCACCACTTGTCGCCGGCCGCCATCATGTGAAGTACACTTTTATCCCCACTCTCTGCTTTCTGCCAGACAGACAAGCTTCTACACATGCCCCCACCTTGCCTCTAACACCACGGACCCTTATCATACTCAGTAATCTCCTGTGAGACACCTTGTCAAAGGCCTTCTTGAATTCCAGGTGGATACCATCCATTGGCTGTGCTTGCTAGAGCCTGCTCATTTCCTCTTCAAAGAATTCCAATAGATTTGTTAGGCATGAACTTCCCTTGATGAAATCATGCCGACTTTGCACTATTTTACGAAACACTTTCAAGTATTCAGAAACCTCATCCTTCACAATGGATTCCAGGATCTTACCCACGACAGAGGTTAAACTATTCATGGGTTTTTTTTTGTCTTTTTCCTTACTCCCTTCTTAAAAAGGGGTATCACGTTAGTGGGTTTCCGATGGTCTGGGATCGTTCCTTACTCTAGTGATTGCTGAAAGATCTCCACGATTGCCTCCACTCCATATTCAGTATCTTCCTTATAATACTGGGATGTAGTCCATCTGGTCAAGGTTATTTAACCAACTTCGAGTCATTACATTTTTATCTAGCATGTTCTCCATGGTGGGGGCCATCATACTCAGCTCTGGCTCCTCAATCTCTTAAATGTTTAAGGTATTACTCGTGCCTTCCACCATGAAAACTGACACAAAGTAATTATTCAGTGCCTTTTCCATTTTCTCGTTCCCCAATACCATCTCTCCAGTATCATTTTCCAGCAGTCCAATGTTCATTTTTGCCGCTCTTTTGTACTTTATATATCGAAAGAAACTGTTACAGTCTTCCTTTACATTACTGGCTAGCTTACCCCCATATTTAATAATCTCCCTCCTTATTTTATTTTGTTTGCCCTCTGTTTTGTCTTTGTAAGCTTTCCAATCCTCAGGTTTCCCACTGCACTTTGCCACATTATATCATTTCTCTTTTGCTTTTATGCTATACCTGACTTCCCTAATCAGCGATGGTTGCCCCATCCTCCCTATACAAGCCTCTTTTTCCTCAGGATAAATCTCTGCTGTATCCTGAATTAGTCCAAAAATCTCCTGTCATTGCTGTTGCACTATCCTTCCTGCTGGGCCCGTCTCCCAGTCAATTCTACCCAGCTCCTCACTCATGTCTGTGCAATTGCCTGTATTCAGGTGTAATACCGTTACTTCTGATTCTATCTTTTCCATCTGAAACTGCAGAGTAAATTCAATCATATTATGATCACTGTCACCTTAAGATCCCCTCATCTAGTCTGCCTGCACAAGCTGCTCCAAAAAGCCATCACGTAGACATTTCACAAATTCCTTTTCCTGCCAACCACTATCAATCTGAATTCCTAGTCCATCTGTAAAATAAAATCCCACATGATCACCGTAACTTTGCCTTTCCTACATATCTTTCCAGCTCCTGGTTTATCTTACACCCCAGCTCCCTGTATATTACTCCAACTGCATTTTTTTCACTTTTTTGATTCCTCAATTCTACCGACACAGGTTCTACACCATCTGACCTTATTACATTTCTTATTATTGATTATTGATTCGATTCCAATCTTAATACTGAGACAACTCTATCTCTCTGCTCACCTGCCTATCTTTTCGGCAGGATGAATATCCTTGAATATTCAGCTCCCAATCCTGATCCTCTTGCAGCGATGTCACTGTAATGCCCACTATCTCGTACCTGCCAATTTATGGATGAGTTACCTTATTGCTTATACTGCATGCTTTCTGATATAATAGTTCAGTCCTGTATTACCCGTCGCTCTTCTCATTGTCATTTGTTTGTCCAGCCGTTGGTACCTACACGGACCCTGACCACTGGATCATTCCCCTCCCGCTCCAAGTTCTGCAACCCAGATGATATATCCCAAAACCGAACACCATGTAGGCAACTCAACCATCAGGACTTATAATCCCAATCACGGAGAACAGTATCTGTGCTTTTAACTATACTATCCCCAATTATCCAGCATTGGCCAGCATGGTGACACAGGAATGCTGCCTCACAGTGCTTGGGACTTGGGTTCATTTCTAATCTCTGGACCCTGTCTGTGTGGACTTTGTAGATTTACCCGTGTCTGCATTGGGAGCATTAACTCTTTTTTCTCTCCACAGTACGTTTCTGTGTTTGTTTCAGATTTTGTACCATCTACAGTATTTTTGCTTTTGTTTGATGGAGAAATGCAGCAAATGTGTCAGGTTTTTGTAAAAGCAGCTGTGGTTCGCGGGTTCCTCTGGATCTTTAGGAATCTTGCCCGGCAACTTGTCTGAGTGCAGTGTCACTGGATGCCCATTCCATCTCTCTCAGTTCCCTCAGTCCATCGTCACTACATGCAGCATTTCCTTATGCCACCCCTGGGACTCCCCATACCCCATTGCCTGGCACTAGATACTCCCTTCGCAGGACTGTGCACACAACGACACTGGAAACTTTCTGACCCGCTGAGGATGCTAGGTAAAGACCCTGCCATTGAAAGGAACAGAATAACTAGAATCCAATTGAATAGCAAAGCTGAGTAAACAGGCGGAATCATATCCATCTGCTCTGACGTTTTCTAATCTTCTGTTTATCCTCACCCATCTGCAAATAGATGGTCCATATGTACGTCTTGTCAAACAGGTTTGGTGGCGGGGATAGATATCAGATCCGGTGGTCATTGGACTGATTCAGTTGTCTCACTTTCCTGACGTCACACTTAAGTTTTTATTATCAAGTCTAACCAGTTTAAAAAAAAGGCCTTGCTGGAGTTGTGCTGAAAGGATATTTGAATTCTGGAGACATTAGAATATGTCACGTGCGAATGAGGTACGGAATCGTAAGGTAACACAGTTAAATACACGATCAAAGAGCTGGCAGGGGAGGCAGCACTTCCGATATGTGGATCATTGGGATTCCCGAGTCGGGAGGATACACACAAAAAGGATGGTATGATCCTGAACTGGCAGCAATTTATGAAATGTGGATTATTGGGATTCACGGGTCACTATGATACACACAAGAAGGACGGGATGCACATGAACTGACAACACTCTCCGATATGTGGATCATTGGGATTCCCGGTTGATAGGATATGAACAAGATGGACGGGATGGACTTGAACTGGCAGAAACCTCCTGGCAGGAAGGTTTGCTATCGTCCTTTACGAGGGTTTAAACTTATGTGTGGCGGCGGTGGGGGAGGGGTGTGTGGAACCACAGCAGTAGGTCCACAGGTACAGTGACTGAGGAGGAGTTGGAGACTAATCCCAGTACAACTAAGACCAACAAAACAAAACAGTGTACTGAACACAATGGCCTGGCATGTCTGAAGTGTGCTGATTTTAATATGAGGAATCTGTTTGAACAGATATTTCGATGTCGCTGCATGTCAGAAAATAGGAAGAGATAATGGTTAATTGCCCACTGTGTCCTTCACTGGACCAACTTGTCTCTCCAGGCACCAAAACTTGTTACTGTGGGTCAGAGAACTTCAGAATTAATACAACACAGAAGGAGGCCATTCAGCCCACCATGCGTCCATGAGCTCTCCAACTTGACAACTTGAAAATAGAGGGAATGATCGGAGCTAGACTGAAAGGGAGAGAAATAAACAGACAGAAAGACAGTGAAGTGAGATAAACAGAGTGAAAAAAGGAGCGACAGAGTGAGTGAGAGTAAGGGGTGTCAGACGAATGTGAAGTTAGATCAGGAGACAGCATGAGGAGAAATACACAGAAACTTTTCTTAGAAACTCTCACAGACTGTTTGGTGCCATACCCTGTGAGCAAAATGCTGATACTGGCTGTCATCCCAGATCATTTTTCGCCAATAACATCCCAGAGCTGAGTTGCTGACAGCTAAACACAATCCAATAGACCAATAAATTGGTTCCAGGGAGAAGGTGGATTAATTTATATATTCTGGGCCAACAGGAACATATAGCCCCTGTAGACACTGCGTGAGAGGCAGGGTGGAATCTCAGTGAAGGCAATCACTGGCAGGGGGGAAATCAGGATCTCAGCTCTGGGTCAAATAATGATTGATAAAGTTTCCACACCATTTCCATGGTTTTGTAATTCACATTATAATTGATTTAGCTCCACATAGTAAGTATATTTTAACAATATCGTCTTTTTGTAGTTTTCATATTTTGGGATGTACAGAAACGCTTTTTTATCTTTGTATTTTGTGTTGAATAAACACATTTTATTACTGAGGAAGAAAGGACCTGCTCCGATGGCACAGTGGTCATCTGAACCGTGCTGAGACCAAGTCCGAGTGAATCCTAACCGGGGCTGCAGACAGAGCTTTAAACTGATTAGGAGTGTGTGTGTGTGTGTGTGTGTGTGTGTGTGTGTGTGTGTGGGGGTGCAGTTATAAGGTTTAATTAGAAAAGCCGAATTAAAAGAGGAGGCAAAAGTACTGAACTCAGTAGAGGTTATTACAATCTCCAGCACAGGCACAAATAGGATAGAGCATCTGGAAATGTTTAACATACCAAACTTCAGGCGCACTGCACAAATGAATGACAATGAGAAGAGGGACGGTTAATGCAAGACTGAAGAGGTTACAACTGAATGCATGCTGTACAAGGAATAAGGTAAATTAGCTTCTGGCGCAGAATTAAATCAGCAGGTAAGAAGCGAGGGGCAGCAAAGAGATGTGGCTGCAAGGGGATCTGAATATTTAAGGATATCTATCCTATCGAAAAGATAGGCAGGTGGGCAGAGGGAGTGGATTTGCATTGTTATTTAAAAAATGAAATTAAATCAATAGTAAGAAAGGAAGTAAGGTCAGATTGTGTAGAATCTGCGTGGGTAGAATTGAGGAACTACAAAGGTAAGACAACCACAGTTGAAGTCTTGTACAGGGCTCCAAAGAGTAGTCAGGAGCTGGGGCAGAAGATACACCAGGAGATAGAAAAGATGTGTCGGAAAGGCAAAGTACAGTAATCATGGGTGATGTCAGTATGCAGGGGCACTGGGAACATTAGATTGGTAGTGGCTCGCAAGAAAAGGAATTTTAGGAATGTTTATGAGATGGCTTTTTGGAGCAACTTCTGGTGGAGCCCACTCGGGAACAGATGATACTGCATTTAATGACGCAGGATTCGTGATGGAGATTAGGATGAAGATAAATTTTGGAAGCAATGATCAAAACATGGTTGAATTTATTCTGCAATTGGGAGAGAGAAGATAGAATCAGAGGTAACAGTATTTCAGCTGACTAAAGGCAACTGCAGAGGCATAAGGGAGAAGCTGGGTAGAATTGATTCGGAGAGGGGTCAAGCATGAAAAACAGGGGAACAGCAATAGCAGCAGATTCCAAGATTAATTCAGGAGTCACAGCAGAGATTTTTGCCGAGGAATAAAGGCATCGTACAGGGAAGATGAGGCAGCCAGGGCTGACGACGGAAGTCAGGGATTGCATACAAGCAAAAGAGCAAGCGTATAATGCGGTGAGGGGCAGTGGGAAACTAGAGAATTGGGAAACTTACAAAGATTAACAGAGGGCAAAAAAAGGACAGAGAAGATTAGATATGGCGATAAGCTAACCAGCAACAAAGGAGACTGTAAGAGGATCTTTAGATATACAAAGTGCAAAAGAGAGGCAAAAGTGAATATGGACCACTGGAAAATGATGCTGGAGAGACTGCAGTGGAAAACAAAGAAACGAATGAGGAACTTTGCATCAATGTTCATGGTGGAAGACACGAGTAATTTCCCAAAAATTGAAGAGAGTGAGAGGGCAGAGCTGGTATGGTGGTCATCACCAAGGAGAACATGCTAGAAAACAGAACGGCCTGAATTTGGATAAATCACCTGAACCATATGGACTACACCCCAGCATTGTAAGGGAGATAGCTGAAGAGGTAGTGAAATTGAAAGTAGTAATCTTTCAGGAATGACTAAAATCAGGAATGGCTGGAAAATTGCTAACGTGACACTCCATTTAATAAGGAGAGTTAGGCAGAAGATGGAAAATTACAGACTGATTAGCCTAACCTTGTTTGTGGTTAACACCCTGGAATCCATCGTGAAGGATGGGATTTCTGAATACTTGGATTTAGCAAAATAGTCCAAAGTCAGCATTGTTTCATCAATGGGAGGTCATGCCCAACTGGAATACTTTGAGGGAGTAACGAGCAGATTTGACCAAAGAGAACCAGTAAATGTTATCCACCAGCTTCTATAAAATCCTTTGATAAGGTGCCACGCAGGAGGCGATAGAAAAAGATTAGTGCCCCTGGTGTTACAAGCAAGGTGCTAGCTTGGATAGATGCATGGCTGTCTGACAGAAAGCAGAGAGTGGGGAGAAAAGTGTCCTTCTCAGGACGGCATCCAGTGACAAGTGGTATTCCTCAAGAATCAGTGTTGGGATTACAAAATTCGCTTTGTGCATTAATGGTCGGCATGAAGGAACTGAGTGCATTCTGACTAAGTTTTCAAACAGTGCAAAGATGGAATAGAGGGATAGGTAGCATCGAAGAGGTGGTTCAGCTGCAGGAGGCTGCAGTAGCACCCTCTAGCAACCCTTCTGATGCTCGGCTTCCAGACCACCAACCTCAGGATACAACGCATCATCCTCCGCCATTTCTGCCACCAACAGTAAGACCACACCACCAGAGATATACTTCCCTTCCCAAAGCTATCAGCATTCTACTGAGACCATTCTCTTCACGACTCCCTCGTTAGCTCACGAGTCCCACCTTCCACACCCCAACAAGCCACCTTCCACTCCCAGCACCTTCCCTTGTCATTGCAAGAGGTATGAAACCTGTGCCAACAACTTCCTCCTCAGTTCAATCCAAGGCCCAAAAGGATTCTTCCACAACAGGCAGAGAAAATCCTGTGCATCCAAACACCTCATCTACTCTGTCCATTGCTCCTGGTCTCCTCTACACTGGGGAGCCAGGGCGTCAACTTGCAGAACGGTTCAGGGAACACTCTCCGTCACATACCCAACAACCCCACTTCCCTGTGGCTGAATACTTCGCCTCTCCCACCACACCTCCAAGGACATGCAAGTTCTTGGCTTCCTCCACTTCATTCTAGCTACCAGACGTCTGGATGAAGAGCGCGTCGTCTTCCAACTTGGAACCCTTCAACCACATGGTATCCAGCGCAATGTCACCAGCTTCCTCATCTCCTCTCCCTCCACCTTATCCCAGATCTAACCCTCCAACTGAACACCGCCTGTTGAACTGTCCTACCTGTCTATCTTCCTTCCCATCTATCCACTCCACCTTCCACTCTCACCACACACCTCTATTTAGACATCGTCTTCCACGCTACCTTCCTCCCAGCCCCCCCATTCATCTCTCAATCCCTTTCCGCCCACCCACTTCATTCCCGATAAAGGATTTATGTCTGAAACGTCGAATATCCTGTTCCGCAGAGTCCGTCTGACTGGCTATGCTTTTCTAGCACCACACTTTTTGACTCTGATCTCCAGCATCTGCAGTCCTCACTTTCTCCTGCTGAAGGATTTGCACAGGTTAGGGGAGTGATCAAAAAAGTGGCAGGTGGAGTATAGCGTGGGCAAGTGTGAGGTCATGCAGTTTGCCAGCAAAAATAAAGGCATGGACTATTTTCTAAATAGCGAGCTAGTTCAGAAGACTCGGGGGTGGGGATGGGGTGGGGTGGTAGTCCAAGGATCTTGAAAGGTAAACCTGCAGGTTATCAGCGGTTGGGAAGGCAAATAAAATGATCCCATTTATTTCAAGAAGGCTTGAATATAATTGCAGGGATGTACTTCTGAGGCTTTATAAGGTTTTGTTCAGGCTACATTTGGATTATTGAGCACAGTTTTGGGTCCCATATCTCAGGAAGGATGTACTAGCCCTGGAGCATTTTCCGATAAGATTCACAAAAGTGGTCCCAAGCATGAAAAGCTGAATATATGAAGAACATCTGAGGGCACAGAGTAAAGAGAAGACCTTTTCAAACACAGATAAAGATGAACCTCTTCAGCCAGAGAGTGGTGAATCTAGGGAATTCACTGCTCCAGAAGGCTATCAAGGCCAGGTCATTGAGTATATTTAAGAGTAAGATAGTTTCTTGATTGTAAAGGGGATGAAGGGTTACAGATAGAAAGTGGAAGAATGGTGTTGAGAAGCTTAACAGCATCATTGAATGGCGGAGCAGGCTCAATGGGCTGAATGGCCAAATTTCTGCTCCAATGTATTCTGGTCGTATGGTTAATATTGGATCTCCTCACTCCTCATTGGAGATGTGTCCTAGAATTTGATTTTCTTATGATTTATAAAGAGTAACATCCCAATACTGATGACTGGGAAATATCATGTTCCCTCCCTCCAGTCTCTGCAGCCATGTCCCCAATAACATAATCACACTGAAATTGAAAACCAATGCATGGTACTTAATCACAGTTGATTGACATCGACAACATTAAGAGCATGACACTCACATGCCCTCTCTGATCCTCGACTAACCATCTGAATTGTGTGTCATATCATATTTTCTGCTAACACATCGATGCCATTTGTCTGTTATACTTCATGTTGTCGAAGGCACATTTGCCTGTCAGATTATGGACTAGAAAAGTTCTCTCCATATTTTACTGACATTATAATCACTGATCAGTAGTTACAGACTGTATGTTTCCATTTATAAACGGAGAAACTTGTTTATGTTCTGACAATCCTCTGACATTACTCCCATAGCCAAGCCAGATTGAATGATTACACGCAATCAATCTACCATCTCCAATATTCATTCTCTCCGCCACCCCCACATATCCCAAAATAAATGAGTAAATTTTAAACGTTCTTTTAAATTTTAATAAAATCAATATTGAACTCAAAGAGGTTAAATTGAGTTATTTGTTCAGTGACTGTGATTAATGTAAATCTCCGTGGATCCTAATCATCCCAGTGGAAAGTTTCCATCGTTGAATAATAAATGGGCTCTGTTCAATGTGCTATCCCATAGTGTGAGTAGGAGCATCACTTACAGCACTAACAGGGATCAGCAGCTCGAGAGATACGGAGAGGAGAAATCAGAATCTGAGAACATTAGACAGAACTTTACAATAATAGTTCATATCTGAGGACAATGTATAAGAATGTTCCAACAATGGATCCGAATCTGAGAATATTAGACTGGAATGTTCCAACAATGGATCCGAATCTGAGAACATTAGACTGGAATGTTCAAACAATGGACAGGAGTTTATCCTCGGGTCTTTACTGGCTTTCTCAGCCTTGGATATCATTAGCATATCGGATCCAGGATATCCTTTGGATTATTCAAGGTGGTTACTATCCCATTCTCGCGATAGTTGGTGTTCCTGGTAAGTCATTATATTTGTCTACTCAACTGGGTTGAACTGAATTTCAGCTCATGATATGTACATTTTGGAAAGTGCAAGTCAATATCTTCAGTTCCAAACAAAAATTCATTTACTTATATATTATAACTATCAAACTACGATTTATAAATTACTCACTGATATACGAGAAGGAACCAGAGTCTTCTCAAACTCCATAATCCATTTTGTCCTTCACAGGTTTACATCTCCATGTCCTCCCCACTCACCAATCCTGTCCAATACCACCATCATGATATCCCAGTCTCGTCCTCAGTCTCAGTGCAATATCTGAATAAACCATTTGTGCCTTTGTTCAATCCGGATGCAACAGTTTCACGTTCCTTGTAATCACATGTCCGTCACTAAATAATTGCTGTTGAGAACGTTTAACTTGTTCTCTGCACATAAGGGAAAACAGTTTATAGTGGTCAAGCCATTGACTCATAATCTAGAGCCACAGAATAATGGTCTGTTGATATCTCATGAAGGAAATTGGGGAGTTTAAAATCAACCATTATCATTTGTTATAAAAACCAATCTGCTTGCCTCAAGACCTTTAAGGAAGTCAATGTGTCATGATTCCCTCCTCAGGTTTCCGTGTGACTTCTGTGATGAACACGTGGGTGTACTGTACGTTTTAGAGAATTACAAACCAACAATAAAGACCTGACAGCACCAAGAGTTCTGAAAAATAGATATAATGTAACATTTGGTCGAACAACCCGATTAGCTCATTGTCTCGAAACAAATTCAGCAAAACATTTAAAATTGTACCCCAAAATACCCACCTCCAACCAAGTTTTAATTTATTATATTGACAATCTTAACAGCCAATGATACAATCCAATAGTTTGGTGGTACAAGACCGTGGAAAATTGAAAAATTGAGAGAAGAACGGCCAAGCTACCAGCATGCAAAGACTGCCTGAAAAATAGCTTTCCAATAGGTACCTTTAACTGGTGAAGCAGAGTCCCCAAGAAGAAAAGAAGACAGGAAAATGGAGAAGAACCAAAAGCTTCCTGGTTTTGAGATAAGCAGTTTTGTTTTGTATATCTTAATTAGGAGTCTTGTCGACCTAGTATTGTGGAGGGGAAGGTTGAAGACAGGTTAGAGGAAGAAGTTGTAAATAGTCGTTCGTTTATTATTCTCTGTTATACTTTAAGAAATAAAGTTGTTATATTTTACTTTAAATAAATTTGGACTCTAGAATTATCACAGATTACTGCATGGGATAAATCTTTTCTCTGTTGCTGGTTTTAATTAAACAGGAAGATTTATCCTGTGTTGTGACACTACAAACCAAAGCTATGCGTTTTACTCTTTCCAGTACTGTGGAACAGTTGAACCAGCCACTCAGTTCAAGATCTGCATAACATGCTGACCTGACCAGGGCTTCATACATCCTGGGAGAGAAGAATAAAGGTAAAGATAGCTCCCTTTCTCTGCCTGTTTTCTGTATTGCTACATCTCATTTCCATTCAGGTACGTGATCATCCCCTATTTTAGGTGTATACAATCTCATTGAAATTCTCCCCGAGAGTGATGCACATCTCCATAGGAATCTCTGGTGCTGGCTTTATTGATGCTGCAGTACAGATCTAAGGCATTTATAAATTCCATGTCAGTCGTTGTGCATGGAGAAGGAATGGCTTTTTGTGGCACATGAAATAAATGGCGATGTCTAAATGAGAGAAAAGATGTTTTTGACAATCCCTGAGAGTGTTGTTGAGACAGTATTTTGGGTACTGTGGATAGTCTTTATCTAAAGTTTCACCAGACTAATCCCTGGGATGATGACACCATGAACAGTGAGTGAAACTCAGTGAGAGAATAAGAGGTGATTGCATTGAACCTTAAGGGGGATGGAAAATCACCCATGATGTTCTAAACAGACACTGTTAGGGTGATAAGTTCCATTGTTTTTTTCACTCAGATTACATGATTTCGATATTTTAAGAGCCTCTGAGAACGTTCGACCCAACCACCCCCACTCCCTATTTCAACTGAGACAGAGAGAGAAAGAGAGGAGAGAGAGAGGGGTGGCGGGGGGTGGTGGTTTCAGGCTTTTGAATAAATTCTCCCAACGTTAATACAGTTCAATTGGTGCGTGATCCTGCCATGAACGCCATGTTATCCATAATCCCGACAGCAGCAACAGTACCTTTGTTATAAAAGTGTTATCTCTTTCCAGCATTATAGAGAGAAGGAAAGTCTTTTTTATGCCACAGGAAAGAAACGGAGATGTCTAAGAGGAAAAAGAGTTATTGTGAACATCGCTGAGAGTGTTGTTGAGGCAGTATTTGTGACACTGTGGACAGACTTTCTCTCCTTTATAAGGAATGATCGCCTTGCCACAGAGAGAGTGAAATGGAGCTTCTCCAGACTAATCCCTGGGATTATGGTACCATGAGGAGACAGTGAAGATTAATCTCTGGCGTTGTGACAGAATGAGAGGTGATTGCATTGAAACTTGAGGGGGAGGGACAGTCACTCACGATGTTCTAAATGGACACTGATACGGTGAAATATTCCATGGCTTCTTTTTTACTCGGGTTACATGATTGTCGATAGTTTAAGAGCCTCTGAGATTATTCCCCTCACTCCACACCCAATCCCCATGTCGCATGAGAAAGACAGCGGGCCAGTCTTTGAATAAACTCTCCCCACATTAATACAGTGAATTTGGTCTATGGTCCTGCACTAAAAGTCTCGTTATCCTCAATCCCTACAGCAGCCACAATACCTTCATGCTAAAACAGTTAACTATTCCCACCAGATTCTGATCTCCATGGAGAACATGGGTGTGTCTTCTCGGCGATGGAAGATGCCTCCTTGAGACTTAGCACAAATCATTTGTCTTCCCTCCTCACTGCCAGCAAACTATGTTAAAGCAACACACGTTCTACAAACAATGGAACCATGATTAACATCATGGAGTCCTCTATCAGTGCAGTCTAGTTTTCATTGGCTTGTCATGTTGGAACATCAATGACCCCCTCATGTTCCGTATAACTGCCTCGTAGGGATGAATAGACACCTCCTGGTCCCATGGAACAGGGTTAAGGGTCTGATTGGGCTCTGCCTGTTCCTGTTTAACATCTCGATGCACTGAACAGGCCACTTTCCTTCCTGTCTAACAGGCAGAAGTATTGAATGTGGTGTCACTCTTCCTGTTCCTGAATGCTATCTCATACCCGTGTGCAGCTGGAGATGCTGAATGAGCTCCTCTTATAACTGTGGAAAGGTGCAGTGTCTGGCCGTGCTGTTACATAAATGTTACCGACACTTTAACAGCACAAACCGGAATGCTGTCCGGGTCTTGCTGCACATGGACACAGAGGATTCAGGAGCTGATGGGGGACAGCATGTTCTGAACATTCTGTGATCTTCAGTCATCATAACTGCTTCAGATCTTATGATGGGAAAATACTTTGATGGAGCAGCTGAAGATGTTTGTGCTGAGGGGGCTAACCCGAGGATCTCCTGCAAAGATGTCCTGGGACTGAGAAGATTGTTGGCAACTGACCCCAAACCTCTTTATTTGTGTTCTGAAAGACCCCGGCCAGTGGGAAGGTTACACCTGATCCACATTCAGATCAAATAAGTAGGTGGTCCCGATGCCATCCTCAGACAAATACTGCCGTGGTATCAAAGCCATTCGCTCTTTCCTGAGCCCCTGTGTTCGCCTCTTGTCCATATCAACAGGTGTTGGTGTATGAAAAGGGAGGGCTTTCCTCTCACCGAAGGTAATCCCTGTCAGGAATTATCTGGGCGAGAGAGTTAGGGGAGCTTTATCTCTGAAAGCATTTAAGGAAGACATAGATGGATTTTTGACCTGTCAGAGAGCTAAGGGGTGAAGAATTGGGCATTAAAGAGGAGTTACTGTCAACAGTAGATCAGCCATGATGTTATGCAATGGCTTGATCATCCAAATTACCTGATGCTGTTCCTTTTGTCCTCATATTCAGTAATTGCAAAGTTAATGGCTGTAATTTTCCTGAATGTTCTTTTATTGAATGTTGCAAACAGAGAGGGTAAAGTATTTTGTGAGTTATCTCTGGTTGAAGTATGGGGACAGTATTCACGGTGATTCTGGGTCTATGATATCACCAACAAATGAACCACATGTTGCGGAGAGGAAATACTCTGTAAAGAGACCAGAAGCATCTGTGGAAACAAATAACATTTTCCAACCAACACTAAACCATGTGTGACAGTCTTGAGGGACTGAATGAGATTCTGTATTACTGTTGACCAGGTATTTGGAGCAAGTAGCCTCCATCTGTTCCTTGCAGGAGATGTGAGGGGTTGAATAGATCATAGCAACACAGGACTGAGCAGCAGGAGTGGGCTATTAAATACTTTGTCACCGCTTCATGTGCTTTTGCTCAAAGCAGCGCATTTCTGTCCGTATACCATTTTACGACATACCAAAACAAATTTGAATACATGCAAACATCCAGGCACCACAATCCTCTGGGGAAGGGAATTTCCTTTTGAACAGCCCTTTTAGAAATTCTCATTTGTGTTCCAACAAATGTTGAAGGGTCACTATGTTCTTTTCCAGTCCAACTCCTCCACTGATTACACCCATCTTAAATGCAATCAGTTTAGTGAGGTGGCCAATGATTTAGGTCTCAGAGTAGGCCATATTCTTGAAAAATGTGAGGCACAGAAAGTTAAACTCATAACAAATGGTAAAATGATGGAGTGCCCCACAATATTATTCTACCTTTGAAGTTATTCTGCTCACAAAAGCTACTGGTCGTGGGATTTCTTTCTGGAACAGTGGGATTTGGCTGAATTCCCTTCATTTCTGGCAGTGGAGAGATTTCAATGAATCCTCACCAGGAATCCTTCACAAGTGGTAAAGATGACGCAAGAATTTTATTGTCTCACACTTTGATATCTGGTGGAACAAAGTAAGAGAGAAGGGTCAATCGGCTGCTCCTTCTCAGACAGGGAACATTTTTCTCCCTCTCTGTGTTGGAACATTCAATTTTGTCACTGAACACCAAACTGGACCATGTGCGATCTCCTGGAGCAGTCTCTGGAAAACCTGATTATGGATTATATGCAGGTGCGTCATTGCTCTTGTTGTACACAATTCCTTCCAATCGCAAAAAATGTCCCCACTTTATAATTTGCTGACATGCTTACATGTGTCTGTGTAATTTGTAAATATTGGTAGGTGTCTTCATAGTCTGTGTGTTAATATCAATGCATCTTTTTCTTAAAGTTTGTTCTCTAGCTTTAGTCTCCCTGACAGGAGATAATATGCATCCAGCTGATACACTTTCCAGAAAGTCATGGATGGTTCAATACTATTTCTCAGCTATGATCAAAACTGATAATCCCCCATAACAAAAGGCATTCCAGGAATGTGTAAAGGGAAACCTCTTTGAAAATCTTCGAAAATAATTATATATTTTTATTTTAGTGTTAGGGGATCAATCCTGCACACAGTACATCAGGTGTGGTCTCAGCAATGCCCTGTACAGATGCAGTAAAACATTCCTGTAATTAAACTTGATACCTTTTGCCAAAAACAGCATCATTCCACTTACCTTCCAAATCACTTGCTGCATCTGACTTCATATGATTCATTTCGCAAGAACATGGAAACCTCCTGTATCGCAGAGTTCGGCAATCTCTCTCCATTTAAATTGTTTACCATTGTTTCAACCTTCATGCCAAATAGACAACTTACCGTGTGTTCCTCCTGCTGAACGTTTGCTCACTCACCTTCCCTGCCTGTCTCACATTGCAGACTGACTAACTCCATTTGACGACACATTGAATGACCATCTTGGTGTACGAGCTAATTGAGCTCCAAGCCATTCCCTCCCCTTCCTCCAGATCTTTGATACAGATTGTTGATCATTGATGACCCCACAGTGATCCCTGAGGCACTCCATCAGTTAAAGCTTTGCAGCTTGAAAATAAACATTTATCTCTACTTCCTATTTCCTGTAGGGGCAGCTTCCCTATTTCTGTGTAGCAACTCAGGTGGGTTGAATGGTCTCCTCCTGGACTGTGTAGTGTAGTGAATGAGCTGAATTAATTCTATAATCCTGTGTAATTCCTTAGAGGGGCGGAATGGACCCCTCCTGTGTCATTGTAACGATACTGTCTGACAGAATAGAGTGGTCCCCAACCCTGTAACAGCATCGAGAAGTGGATTGAGGTAACAATACATGGGATAGGGGCAGAAGTTTGCCCATTCGGCTTCTCCATTCAGAATGTTCATGGCTGATATGAGTGTGTCTGATCATCCATTTCCTGCGTGTTCCCAATAAACACTGACCCTTCTGTCCAGTAAAGATCAGTCGAGCTCAGCCTTGAATATCTTTAATAACCGAGTCTTCACTGCTCCCTGAGGATGAGGGCAACACAGGTAACACAACACTAACGGAAAAGGGACGTCCTTATTTCATTGTGGGATTGATATTTTCAAACTGTGTTAATTGAACATCAAATCACCACCTCTTTTCAGACATAAGGAGAGAATAATTAGGAATAATTTGGAACATAATCCATTCCGGAATCCAATCCTATCCCACATTCCCACTGACCCTTTCCATTCAAATATATATCGCACCCAGCCTCTGCTGCTGTCTCAGGAAGAGAAGACCTGATAGCATAATACCGCAGGAGCATTAAGGAAATGATCAGATTGAGGCCATTCAGCTTATTGAGTCGGAACATCCGTTCAATAATTTCTTATATGTTCCTCAACCACATTCTTCTGCCTTCTACTTAGAATCCTTGATCCCCTTACAAATCAATTGTGTCTTAATGACACTAGTGTCTGTGCCTCTGTGTATCTGTATATGAGTGAGTATTTGTGCGTGTGTGTGTGTGTGTGTGCCTCTGTTTGTTTGTGTGTGTGTGTGTGTGTGTGTGTGTGTCCATGTGCTTATTATCTGTGAGTTTGCGTGTCTACATCAGTCTGTCTGTGTTTCAGCCAGTGTTTCCATCTGTATTTATGTCCACTTGTATGTGACTGCATATGTATTTGTGTGTTTTTAAGTGTATGTATACTATCTCCTGGTAAGTATTGGGTGTGTTCACCTATGTATTTCTGTGTCTGCTTCTCTGTGCAGGGAGGGATCTGTGTGTGTGTTTTTTTTTTGGAAGTATAAGGACTGTTGTTGGAACTGCCAGTGGGTTTAGTTTGAGAATCGTCTTTCACTGAACATTGATCCTTACCTGGTCAGTAGGACATGGATGTTTCAGATTCTCCACACGAGGCGTCCAGGTCCGCTCCAGCTCTTCAAGAGTTCTCCCCACATGGAGTGGGGCGAGGGGAGTGAGCTAACAGATATTGGGCACTCCACTAAGCGGCTTGGCCCTTTCTATCCTATTCAGGCTGTTTCTCCTCGAATGGGAGAAAGGGATGGAGTGGGACTGGGAAAGGGTGACACGGCTGTATGTGCTGGTGTAGGTGGGGGGAGTTGTGAGGTGTCTGGAATGAGTCAGTCGACAGTTTTGAATCCATATAGTATGATTAGTTGCTGAATTCAAGAGTGAGAGTGGGAGTGCTTGAGCCTTATTTGGAGACAGAGCATGAACCTTGTTCGGTGTTAGGTGCTATAACAGATATACAGTGAGTGTGAGGGAGCAGAGAGTATATGGTAACTCTTATCCTAACAGAGCGAGGAAGATATTGTTGCTTGTCCAGTATTGTGGGACATTTCTTCAGATCATCTCAGCGTCGACGTGAGCATCCCTGAATGTCTTGTCCAAGACGGTCACTAATAACGACACAGACCTGTCCCTCAGCTTCCAGAGAATCAGTTTAGGTAGAGTTTACAGACAGCAAGGAGAAGCTAATATTGGTGTGTTATATATTGAAACCAAAACGGTAGCAGAACATCTGAGCATCATGGAAATTAGACAAGCAAGTTTTGTGGATACCGCAGTCTTATTGAATGGTCTCAAGTTGTATCTAAGCTGCGTTAACTATGAGAGCTGAAGCAGTGAAAAACAAGTTCTGCAAGTGTATATGAGGTGGGTTGAAGAGTATGTTGTGAAGCAAAGTAGAGAGCAGGTTATTTTGGATTTGATGTTGTATGGCCAGAATGATGAATTATTAACCTTGGTCTGAAGCAGCTTTTAAGGGATAATGGCATTTATAAGATGCATTTTACAAGGTGTCTGTATACAATATAGAATGCTTAAATATTCTAGTCAAACATCATGGAAGACTGAAGGCTAGAGTGTCAAGACATCTTCAGTGAATTTGGAAAGTACAATATAACATTCAGTGGGAGACAAGCAATGGTTGTTAGAGCCATAGAGTACGACAGCATGGAGACAGGCTCATCATCCCAAACTGATCCATTCCGACCCAAGTATCCATCCACGCTAACCCCATTTCCCTGCCATTGCCCCGTATCCTTCTAATCCTTTCCTATCCATGTATTTGTTCAAATACCTTTTAAATCTTGTTAACGTATCCACCTCAACCACTTCTCATTCCATATGCATAACAGCCCCTGTGTTAAAAAGTTGTTCCACATGTTCCCTTTTATTCGGCCCCCTCTGACCTTACACTGATGCCCTCTAGTCTGTGATTACCAAACTCTAGGAAAAAAAGATTGTGTGCATTCACTCTATCCATGCCTGACATGATCTTATAAACCTCAATATGATTCCCCCCTCAGTCTCATGCACACAAAAGTAAAAAGTCCTAGCTTGTCCAACCTCTTTCTATAACTCAGACTATTGAGACCTTGGCAACATCCATGTAATTTTTTCTGCACTCTTCCAGTTTAATAACATCCTTCCTATAGCAAAGTTAACAAAACTGAACATAACACTGCCAATATGGCCTCACCAGCATCCTGTATAACTGCAACATAACTCCCAAATTTCAATGCTCAGTGATATAAACCGATTAAGGCCAGTGTGCCAAAAGCTCAATTCACTGTCTACCTCGGAATCAACTTTCAGAGAACCATGCACCTGAATTCCAAGATCCCTCTGACCCATTACACCCGTTAGGACCCAACCATTCACCATGAAACTCCAACCATGATTTGACTTTCTAAAATGCAAGAACTTGCACTGATCAATATTAAAATCCATTTGCCATTTCTCAGCCACTTCTCCAGCTGATCAAGATACTGCTGTAATTTCTGAAATTTCTGATAACCTTCCTCACTCTCCATGATGCCGCTTGTTTTAGTGCCATCTTCAAACTTACAAATCATGCCTGTACATTTTCTTGTAAATTATAGATATATGTAATATGTAGTGGTCCCAGCATCAACCCCTGAGGCATTTCACTATTCACAGGCCTCCAGTCTGACCAGCATGTTTCCATTATTAATCTCTCCTTCCGACCATCAAGGCAATGTTGTACCTAAATTGCCAGCTCCCCTTCAATTCCATGTGATCGAACCTTCCAGAGCGGCGTACCAGGTGAAACCTTATGGAAGGCTTGATTGGAATCCATCTAGACTACATATACCACCCTGACCTCCTAAATGTTGCTGGTCACTTTACCAAAGAACTCCAACAAAATTGTGAGTCATGATCTCCCTTGCACAAACTCCCGTGCCGAATTTGATGAAGAGCTTTTGCCCGAAACATCAATTTTCCTGCTCCTCGGATGCTGCCTGACCTGCTCGGCTTTTCCAGCATCATTCTAATCTTACTCCGAACCACACCCTGTCTTTCCAAATGCATGTATATTCAATTCTAAAATAACCTACCCACTAGCTTTTAGGATGACTGGTCTTGGAGTTCCCAGGTTTATCTTTGCAGCATTTCTTGAATACGGGCTCAGCATTCGCTACGCTCCAGTCGTCCAGGACCTTACTCGTTGGCCTGCGATGATAGAAAAGAGCCAAGCAGTGCTCCTGCAATTTCTTCTCTATCCCCTGCTATCCTTCTGTGGTGTTCCTGAATATAACTGGTCAGGACCAGGAGTTTTTTTTTAGAAATAATGCAAAGTCTGAAACATACCAATGTTTGTCATCTTTATAAATGATCTAGAGGAGGGGCTTGAAAGCTGGGTGAGCAAGTTTGCGGATGACACAAAGGTCGGTGGAGTTGTGGACAGTGAAGAAGGATGTGGCAGGTTACAGCGGGATATAGATAGGTTGCAGAGCTGGGCAGAAAGGTGGCAGATGGAATTCAATGTAGCTAAGTGTGAAGTGATTCACTTTGTTAGGAGTAACAAGAAGATGGATTACTGGGCTAATGGTAGGCTACTTGGTAGTGTGGATGAGCAGAGGGATCTTGGTGTCCATGTACACATATCTCTGAAAGTTGCCACCCAGGTAAATAGTGCTGTGAGGAAGGCATATGGTGTACTGGGCTTTATTGGTAGAGGAATTGAGTTCCGGAGTCCTGAGGTCATGTTGCAGTTGTATAAGACAATGGTGCGGCCTCATCTGGAGTATTGTGTGCAGTTTTGGTCGCCATACTATAGGAAGGATGTGGAGGCATTGGAACGAGTGCAGAGGAGGTTTACCAGGATGTTGCCTGGCATGGTAGGAAGATCTTATGAGGAAAGGCTGAGGCACTTGGGGCTGTTCTCATTGGAGAAAAGAAGGTTTAGGGGAGATTTGATAGAGGTTTATAAGATGATGAGGGGTTTAGATAGGGTAGACACTGAGAACCTTTTTCCGCTAATGGAGTCAGCTGTTACTAGGGGACACAGCTTTAAATTAAGGGGTGGTAGGTATAGGACAGATGTTAGGGGTAGATTCTTTACGCAGCGGTTGTGAGTTCATGGAATGCCCTGCCAGTAGCAGTGGTGATCTCTCCCTCTTTATGGTCATTTAAGCGGGCATTGGATAGGCATATGGAAGTTATTGGGCTAGTGTAGGTTAGGTAGGATTTGGTCGGCGCAACATCGAGGGCCGAAGGGCCTGTACTGCGCTGTATTTTTCTATGTTCTATGTTCTATGTTCATACGTCTGTTTATTTAAAGTACAAACACCAAAGAGTGAGAAAGTGACTCAATGATGGTTAACATAACAAATTAGAAAATATGTTAATCATAGGAAGAAACTTCAGAAGAATTCCAACTGTTGTGGAAACCTGAGAACTCTCAGAAATTAACGATGCGAAAATGGAAGGCCATGAAACTGAAAAGGAAAACAAAAAGAGAACATACCTGCTAACGAACAGGAATACAAAGACTGCATCAATCTACGATCTATATTTCAAAGGAAACAAAATAAAAGCACGACCAAACGTGAAAATTTGTAATCGGGAGAGGAGAGGTCATTTTGGAGAACAGGGAAATGGCCAAGAAAACAACCAGTCACTTTGCATCTGTCTTCATGTCTTCCAGAAAATCTCCCAGTAATACCAAGTGATCATATCGGACTCCTGGAGCTAAAGACATAAAGTCAATTCATATCAGTAACAAGGTAGTACTTGAACAATGGAGCAGGATTGAACATTGCTAAGTCTGATGAAACAGATGTACGTCCTATCAAAACGTCAGAAATAAATCACCAATAGTAGTATTAATTGCACTGTCGATGACTGTGTTTTATTTTCCTGTACATTCTGCAGAGTCTGGAAACTATTGTGGATAAACGTGACTCAAGCACTATAGATGAATGGAAGGAATCCAAACAGCTACAAAGGGTAACATACATAGTGTGAAGAACTGCAGACCAATTAACTTGACATTTGTAGTGAAACTTTTGGAATCTATTACACAGGATGATATTTTTGCTATTTAGAAATTATCAGCAACAATGGAGAGAATCAGCATGCATTTCTGTTAGAGAAATCATACTTGATAAACTTTGGAATTGTTTGAAGTTGTTTCTTACAGCATAGATAAAAGGGAAGCAGTAAAAGTGGCATATATTGGATTTTCGGAAGGGTTTCTAAAAGATCTTAGTGAATTCGTAAATGCAATCAATGTAAAGGTTATTTGGAGGAATATACCTAAGTGGAAATTTAAAGTTTGTATCAACTTCATTTAAGAGAATCAGAACATTGATATAAAGACATGTTGAAGCAGTTTCTCAGTGTGTTGATGGGACCGTAGCTGGAGTATTGCGTACAGTTTTTGTGACCGAATCTCAGAAATAATATACTGACCACAGAGGAAGTGCAGTGGAAATTCTCCAGATAAATCCCTCAGATGGTGAGATTGCCTAATGAGGAAACTCGGCCTGTGTTCTCTAGAGTTTCAAAAGTGAGGGGTGGGTCACAGTGAAATTTAGAAAATTCACAAAACATCTGACAAGTTGGAAATTAACAGAATGCTTCCCTCGCTGTCTATTCCACATCCAAGGCAAATTATGGCAGGATCTGGGACAGGCCAGTTAAGACTGCAATATGGTGGAAATTCTTCACTTGGAGGGGACTAATTAACACAGGGGCATGGAAACCTACCGGCAGGCAAGATTAGGGAGAATCTCCAGATATTCTCCAAGCGTGTCCAGCGGAACAGAATAACCAGGGAACAGGTGGGACTCATTAGTGACTTTCCAAGTCGCATCCAAATCAACTTTAGTGGTAGGAGACAGACGGTGGTGGTAGAAGGCTGTTTGTGCAATTGGAGGCTAGTGTCCAAAGGAGTACCACGGGGATCAGTGCTGTGTCTCTTAATATGTGTGATTCGGAGGTGTTGGTGTTGGACTGGGGTGGTCAAAGCTAAAAATTGCATAACACCAGGTTATAGTCCAAAGGTTTATTCGGTGGCACTAGCTTTCGAAGTGCTTCATCAAAGTGAACAACCACCTGATGAAGAAGCAGCGCCTCGAAAGTTCGTGCCTCCAAATAAACCTGTTGGACTATAAGCTGGTGTTTCCTGATTTTAAACCTTATCATAAAGGATGCAGCTGTGAATATGGAAGAGGGGGGGGGGGGGGGCTGCTATAAGTAAGTTTGTGTTTGATACAAAGATTAGCCGGGTGGTTGGCAGTGAGGAGGAAGGCTTTATGTTACAGGAAGATACAGATGGAATGGTCAGATGGTCACATCAATGGCAGATGGAATGTAACCCTGATAAATATGAGGTGATGCACTTTGGAAGAAGGAACCAGGCAGCGGAGGACTAAATGAATGGCAGAACAAGAGGAAGCTCAGTGAGTGCTTCTCCACATATCCCTGACTGTGGCTGGACAGGGTAACACACAATTTGAGAAAGCATACGGGAGCGTAAACGCAGCCTTCACACATCGAAACATAGATTATAAGAGCTATGCGGAACTTTCGTTAGCCATGATGGAATACTGTGTGTAGTTCTGGGAGCTACATTACAGGAAGAATGTGATTGCACTGGAGAGGGTGTAGAGGCGATTCACCAGGATGTTTCCTTGGATGGAGCATATCAGCTTTGGAGAGAGGCAGGATAAGCTCGGGTTGTTTAGTTTGGAGCAGAGAAGACTAAGGGGGACGTGAATCAGGAGGATAAGATTGCGAGGGACATGGACGGGGTGGACAGACAGCAGTTGGCCCTTTTAGTGAAAGGGACACACTTTTTAAGTGAAGGGTTTGAGGCTTAGTGAGAATTTGGGGACTGTTTTTCACCCAAAGTATGTTGGGGTCTGGGATGCACTTCGTGAGAGGGGAATTGTTACGGTAACCTCAAAACCATTAAAAAATACATGGTTGTGCACTTGAAATGCCATAAGATTCACAGCGACGAGTTTTGTGTTGGAAAGTCGGGCTAATGTAGACCGTGCTGTATTTCTGTCAGTGCAGAGTCTGTGCTTCTGCGATTGTATGGCTGTGAAAGGTCAATCATTCAGTAGCTTAAGATAGGAATTGATGGATTTCTGAAGAATATCTTATCAAACTGTATATGAGTGAACTTGTAATATCTTCTGAAAATACGTCAATGACAAAATTAAGAGATGAAGGGGCAGCTTCCTTCCATTCTTCATCAGATAATTGAGGACAGGGAAATAGCGGATTAATGGGGCAAGTACTTCAGTTATGCCTTCACAAAAAAAAGCAAAAATAACATTTCCTCCCAATTCTAGGGAAATTTAGTCTGCTGAGAAAAAGGGAATAGAATGAAATTAGCAACTAAAATGTTTTAGAGAAAATATTGGACTGAAATTAATGGGCACAGACAAAGTCAATAGAGGTTTATGAAATAGGAATCAGATTTGAGAAAGTGGGTGTTAACAAAATTATGGAGAAGGTATCAACGCAATACGATTGGAATCTCAGAAAGATTTTTGATAAAGCCCCAAGCCTTTTGTGCAAATTCGAATCCTGTGGGACTGGGGCTAATATATGGTCATGGTTTTAGAATGGGAGAGCTGGCAGGAAACAGTGAGTTGGAATAAAACCATGTTTTTGAATGGAAGGCTTGGAGGATATAACAAGGATCGGGATTTGGCATCCAGCTATTCTCAATACACATCATATCTTTCACACCTGTATTCCATGGGCTTTAGGAAAATGTGTGGAGATCTCAGTGAGATATATAAAACTCTGTCAGTGTGTGACAGATTTGAAGCAGGGATGATAATTCACTTGATAAAAAAAAAGTTCACGAACCGCATTGCAGTCAAATCGTACTTAATAAACAAGCGTTATCAGAGAACTCCCTATATATTGATGGGCCGAAGGCACTATATTTCATAATGTTTAAACATATTTTGGGATATGAACATTGTGTGGGGAAAACTGCATTAAGGAGATGTTCGGCCATGAACTAGCATGGGGAAAGCTAAATGTGCTGAATGACCTCCTCCTCTCCCGATGTTTCTGTGCAGTCTGTGGGAAAGCTCTCAGATGTTAGGAAGGATGTCTATGCAGGGTCAGCAGGACTGTGTTTCCCATTCCCTTTTCTGATAACGAGGTTGATGCCAGATGTTCTGTCCAGTTTTATCCTTTAAGACATCAGAGTAGTTTGATACAATTGAGTATCTCACTTGGCCGATTCAGAGACACTCTGTGCGTCTGGGGTCACTTTTAGGCCAGACCAAGAAAGCATGGAGATTCACTTCCTGAAAGTATATTGGTGAAGGAGATCGATGTTTACAATCAACATTGGACACAAGATCACTATCACTGACACCAGAGTTTAGGTCTCGATATTTTATTAATTATTTTCAACTTCCTCCAGCTGCCAGAGCATTGGACTAGTCCGGATTCGTAATCCAATGCTATTTCTACTACAGTACCATCTCCACATGGGAATGCATCGGAAACCACATTGACCTGATTATTTCGGTGCTGTTTGACAGCTCTATCAAAAAGTATTCCCACCAATTTGACTATCGTGATGGGACTGAGGGGGTGGTAATTGGTCAGATTGTAATTATTCTCCTACTCAGGGACTGGACATAGTTGAGTAATGTTCCTCTTTTATCTTAGCCTGCTGGACGCACTTTCCTCATTCCCAAAGAAGGGCTCAGGCCCGAAACATCGATTCTCCTGCTCCTTGGATGCTGTCTGACCTGCTGCGCTTTTCCAGCAACACATTTTCATCTCTAATTTTCCTCATTGCCAGGGAGATGTCAGAGTTGGAGCTGGAATGAAACGGCTTCCCCAGGGACACGGCTTGTTGTGCAGCACAAGTCTTCAGTCCTATTGCAGGAATGGTGTCAGGGCCCATTGCTTTGTTGTATCTACTGTGTTCAGCTGTTTCCTCATGACAGTACAGCAAATCGAATTGCTTGAAGACTCGCATCTGTGATTCTATGGGAAACATGATGAGTTTGAGGTGGATCATCCACTCATCATGTCTGGCTGAGGATAGTGCAGACACTACGTACTTGACTTTTTTCACTGACATACAGACTTGTTCCGATATTTCAGATGAGGATATTTGTGGAGTCCTCTCCTCCAGAAAATTGTTTAATAGTCCATCGACATTTAAGTTTGGATTTGGCAGGATAACAGAGCTTAAATCTAATCTGTTAGTCTTGGGATCATTTCCCCTCTCCATCAGACATTAGTTCTGCTGGTCGGAATGTAACCAGTTAAGTGTGGTAGCTTTAATGGGTTGTTAACAGGTTTAGGTCCACGTGATTCCGATCCTGGCATGTTCACCCACACTCATTACTGAACCATGGATCGGCTTGATGGTAATGTTAGACTGATGAATTATCGTCGGGAAACTGTTACAGATTGTCGTTGAATACAATTCTGTTTCTGCTGCTGCTATGATCTACAGCACCAAATGATAACCCAGAGTGAGTTACAATATCTACAATTCAATTCTACTGACTCTCCCCCAGTTCAAACCGAGACCATTCACCCATCAGACTTGTATTCTGTACCTAACCTGGTTTCTGATGCAGTAACACTTGCATTTTCATAATCGTATTCTGCTGAGGGCCTCACTCTGATGTCACGCCTCTAATTTGTTACTTTAACTCAATCCATTTAAAGTAATTATCTAAATCGTTTCTTTTCCACAATGTCAACTTCTGTATTTGAAGTGAATGTGTTTTCCTCTGTTAGTCTCCCTGACCATGATTAAAAGCTCTGTAGTCTCAGTGATGCCAGACTTATGTAGTTTCAGAATCAAGGAACTTGTGCACCATGCGCTATTGTTCAGTTCCCAGTGTACGGCGCTCCATGTTGGACAGGATGTTTGAGCATCTTTGACATCCTTCTTTGGAAATTGTCCAAAAACAGAAATTGCTGTAGATGTTTCAGCATCTTCTGCAATGAATGCAGTGTTTAACTTTTAGGTCCAGTGACCCTCTACAAAGCTCCCAGTTTCTAAAGCAAGTTTGGTATTTTTATTACCAGTATCCATAGTTAGTTGTTTGTGAAAATTTGTTCTGTGCCTATTCATGTCTGGAGAAACTCCAAAGATCTGTCAGCATCTGCAGAGAGAGAGAAACGGCGTTAGCATTTCAAGCCCAGTGTGACACTTCTTCACAACTGAAAAGCATTGGAAAATTGGCTGTTCAATACCTTGCCCGAGATGGGAGATAGGTCACAGGGGAAAGAGGGCGTGGCAAAGATATACCGGCTTTTAACAGTGGTGAACAAGAAGATGATATAAAACGGGTTTAAATAAAGATGTGGATGGGAAAATGGGTTCTCTCTATTGAGTGCAAGATAAAGAAGACACAATCACACAAGGTCATAGGGAGGCCAGGAGGGATAATGTTGACTATGTGGCATATAAAGATCTGGCCATAATTACGTTTTCACTGTCGAGATCATCCCCTCCTTTAGACAAAGGATATCAGGTGCTTGACTTTTTATTGACACTAGTAAGCGTTTCATGCTGCTTGAGTTTTGTAATAGGGAGAAAAAACACAAATCACAGTATGCAGTTTGGGCTGAGTATTGTTTACCTGTCATGTTTACTATAGTTTAAAATTTGCAGTATTTATCTTTAAATGCTTGATCTTGAAGTTAGTATTGGATGGAGTTTGAGGGATGGTTGAGGGATGACATTATAGAAGTTTCTAAAATCATGAGAGGTATGGATAGCGTGAATAGCCAAGATATTGCCCACGAGATGGGGGTGTTCAGCCATAGTAGGCATTGGTTTACGGTGAAAGGTGAAAGGATTAAAAGGGATGAAGGGGCAACGTTTTTACACAGAGGGTAGTGTGGGTATGAAATGAACTGCCAGAGTAAGAGTGCTGGATGCCAGTACAGCTACAACATTTAAAACTCATTTGGATAAAACATATGAATGGAAAACATTGAGAGGCCTATGGGCCAAATGAAAGCAGATGGGACGAGCTTAATTTGGAAAACCTGGCCAGCATGAACATTGAGAAAAGCTCCACGCAGAGTCAGTGGGGGTCGGTAAAGGGGAAATTATATTTTACCCTGTAAAATCATGCAAGCATTTCTAGAGATGCCTGAGAATGTAACAAGCGGACTTGATACAGGGGATCTGTTAGAACACCAGGCTTTCCAAAGTGTTTCCACAAGGTATTACAAAATAAACGTTCTTACACAAGTCAGAGGCTCGTAGGATGATGGAGAATGTATTAACATGAGATGATGATTGCTTAACATATAGAAATCGGAGAGTCAGGATTAATGGATCTTCATGATAAAGTGTATCTGCTGGAGGACCGCGGCTATCAGTCCGATGGCATCATTTATTTACACTCTATATTGATAATCTGAAGGAGAGAGCTGAGTGCAATTTACATTCGAGTTTGAGGATGACACTGAGAATCAAAATGCAGGCTGTTATTTAATGGAGACGACTTCCAGAAAAGGAACAGTACAAAGGGATTGGAGTGTTCCTGTGTATGAAACATAAAGTCAGCATGCTGATGCAGCAAGTAACTAGGTTGGTTCAATAGCCGGCATCCTGGGGTGGTGTTATTGCGAATTTCTAAAACGGTGAAGTGATATTCATTCGGGTTTAAATGAATGAGGAGTGATACAGATGAAAAATACAAGTAACTTGATAAGGTAGGTGTTGAGACGTTGTTACCATTCCTGAGTGGAGTCTCAAACACGAGGACATAGATACCGAATATGGAACATCGATTTCTCTCTGAGATGCAAAGTGATATCTTCTCTCAGATGATAGTGAATGTCTGGAATTCCCTGACCCGGAGAGGTGTGGAGGGATACAAGGAGTAGGGAAGAAAGTGGAGTTAGACCTGGAGTAGATCAGCCATGTTCATATTAAATGACAGGGCAAGCTTGAGGGGCCGAATAGCCTACTCTTATTCCAATTTATTAATTTCACATGTTATGCTTTTGCAAAGTAACTGGTTATTTTCCCGGAAGTTGTGTTGTGTAATGCTACATTCGGGTGAGCAGAGGATTTGTTTGAGTTAACGCTGGGTGGGGTATGGGGGCTATATTCACAGTAAATCTGGGCCTGTAACACGACCCACATCTGGAGCTGACGTTGCAAAGAGGGGAAGCCTGGAAACAGGGATTGGGGGTAAGTGTCCCTTCCTGACCCAGCCTGGATTTTCCAAGTGCATTTCCAAAACTGCAACTAACCATCGGAGTGGCTTTGATGTGCCCCTGTGTGCCTCGTCCGAAGGGCAGAATGGAACATCACAACATAGGGCTGAGGGACACGAGTGGGCTATTCGGCCCTATGACACTACTCCACCAGTAAATAAGGTCGTGGCTCATCTCATTATGGTCCCAGCTGTACGTATCTCTCCTTTCACCGTTATCCCTGATTTACCTGTCTATGGTATTATACCTCGATATAATATTAAGATTCAACCATCCCAAACTTCTGGGAAAGAGAATTCCAACTTGAATGAATTCCCAATTTGTGATTTTTTTTTCTCACTCCAGTTGTGACTGAGGATGGAGGGTGTCACTTTTTCCTTTTCTAGTCCCACTCCTCCACTGCTCACAACAAGTTTTAAATGTAACCAGGTTGGTGATATGGACGATGATAAAAGTCTCAGACTGGGTCAGGTTCAGTGATGAGAACAAGTCAGGCAGATTTCTTTAGTCAGTCACAAGTTACTAACAGAACTAACAGAGAGATATGTTGGACCTGTGGATAGCACTGCTGCCTCACATTACCAAGGAGCTGGGTTCAATTCCAAACTCAGGCAACCCTCTATGTGGTTTGAACATTCTCCCCATGCCTGTGTGGGTTTCCTCCCAGTGCTCCAGTTTCTTGCCAAAGTCCAAAGATGTGCAGTTTAAAGTGGATTGCCCATAGTGCCCAGGGAAGTGTAGGTTAGATGGGTTAGTTATGGGAAATGCAGGATTACATGGATACGATTGGGGGCACGTCCAGGTGGGATGCTTTTTGGTGGGTAAGTGTGGACTTAATGGACGGAATGCCCTGCCTCCACACTGTAGTGTTTCTATAACAATGACAGTAAATTTGGACTTTACAAACACCCAGTGGATACATACTAATCCACACTTATCAAGGACTTGTATGTTTCAATTTCATTCCAAGAGTAACCTGTTAAAGCCTTCATAATATAAGCCATTCACCCCAGGAATACGTGAAATCAAATATCTCTGAACTGCTTCCAATGTAATTATATCCTTTCTCGGTTAATCAGACACAAAAGACTAATCTCACACTCAGATCATAATGGTTATAATTGTTTTCTCAAAGTGCTGTGAGTCTTTGGAAACCTCTTCCCCACAGACCATTGCAGGCAGAGATACTGAATATTTTTGAGGCACAGACGGAAGGTTTATAAATAACAACAGAGTCAAGGATTATCGAGGAATGGGCAGCAATGTGCAGTGTGGGGGGAGATGTAGGCAGTGGTATCAAATAACACGGCTTCAGAACCTCCAGGAATAAATGCAAAATGAAATGATAATATCGATAAAAAGTTAAGGGGGAATACAAAATGGCGGAGATCCAGAAGGTCTGCTTTGCTGGGCTCTGTATCAACACACGAGCAAAGTGGTTCTCTAATACACCCCATCCCAGCCATTTACTTAAAATTCAACACCAAAAGAGCGATAGAATCTTTAGTGATCCAGATTTGTCAAAGGGCAATGACAAAACACGGGAAAGGTTCGAGTAAGTTCCAACACATGGTGCACCCGTCAGAAGCATAGAGCATACCTGAGGCTGGAGCTGCAACCCCCTGTGCTCGTTCCATGGACCCAGTTACTCACCAGGTCTTCGTCACTGAGTTCATCAAGTTACGTGAAATGATTGAAGCCATGATTGAAGAACAGTTTAGCCGTGGCTAGAGCCGCTCTCTGCCGTGCTCCAGAAACATGAGCAACAACTTGACAGCCTTGGAAACAGGACAGACGATGCCAAGAGCCAAACTGCAGTGGCAGAGACCGTGATCGATTCCTCTCGGGAGAGGATCCTCGCTCTTGAAAAACAGGTCTGCACCTTAACTGAACAAGATGACGACCTCCAGAACAGGGGCAGGATGAAGAATAATCACATCGTCTGTTTGTTGGAGCGGACAGAAGGTGGTCAGCCGGTGAGTTTTTTCAAGAACTGGCTGCAGCGATCCCTTCACTTCGAAACTGAGGAGGGTGAAGACTGAGACAGTTCATCAGATTACGGCGCGGTAGTCAGACTCAGACTAACGCCTTCATCCTGTCCTTGCGCAATTACTTAGTTATGGGGATGAACAAAAGGGATGGAAGCTTTCAGAACCCAGGGGAAAGATCCGATGGGTTTAATTCACTAGAGCTCCAGGATTATGTTCTTTCAGGACTCTTCAGCGGCGGTGATTCAGGAAAGAAAATCTTTTGATGAGATTAAGAGAAGTGCAAGGGAATTCTGATTCAGTATTCCTTACGGTACCCAGCGGTGATCTGTATTGCTTTCAATGGATCCACAAACTCATCTGACTCTCCAGAGAAAGCGAAAACTTTATGGACATTTTAAAGTAAGCTGGATATTTAGATATTGCTGAAAATGTGTTGCTGGTTAAAGCACAGCAGGTCAGGCAGCATCCAAGGAACAGGAAATTCGATGTTTCGGGCCAGAATTTCCTGATGAAGGGCTCTGGCCCGAAACGGCGAATTTCCTGTTCCTTGGATGTTTAACCAGCAACACATTTTCAGCTCTGATCTCCAACATCTGCAGACCTCACTTTTTACTCTTGGATATTTAGATAATCATGTTTCTCCTAAAGAAATTTTGTTGGATTTTTCTAGTATTAACCAGTATTAAATTATAGCTGGGACTGGGTGGAGTACTCATTTTTAACTTCTTCGTTAGTATTACTACTCTTTTTCTCCTTCTTTACTTGTGTCTGGGGTGCAGCTCAAGCTGGAGGGAGTTACAAAGGTAGTTGTGATGGCTGAGTGCTAATCGAAGGGCAGTTCAAGCCTGGTTTTTGTTGTTAATTGCCCAGGATTCCATATTGGTAGCGGGCACAAGATAAAGTTTTAAGGTATGTAAGCGTCCCCAGTTGGCGGGGGAGGTAAATTCTCCTTTCGAGTGTCATTGGAACTTTGGATTTTATTTTGTTCTTTGGTTTTTTTTATGTTTTTAGCTTTGGAAAGTTTTGAGAGCTTGTTAGATGTAGTAGTTTCAGTTTGTACAGTTTTTAGGCTCGATGAGTCTTCTTCATTAATGATCAGCGATGTGTAATTCGATGTGAAACTCTAGAGTTGAAATGTTGCTACAATGTGTTATGGATAATGATATGCTTAAATGGTGTACCTGGAACATTAAGGGGAGCCATCTGCCAGTCAAGAGGAAAAATGTACTTTCTAGTCTTAAAACTAGAGGGTGGATGTTGTCCTATTTCAGGAGATGCACCTTGATGACAAGGAACATTTTGACGTTACAGCAGGGCGGGTTTGGTAGGGTTTATTTCTCGCCTTTTAATACTAGGCATTGGAGAGAAGCCATGCTAGTTAGAATGTATCTTCCATGAACTATGGGAAATCATACTGTATTTTGAACGATTCTTGCCCCACCCACTAAATGCCCAGCGCACCCTCTTAAAATCCTGGTAGATGCATTTTCCAAAGTAAGTTATCTTGCATCGTGGCACATATTGTCGAAGGAGATTTCAACTGTCTTATGGCCAAAGGTCCCCCAATATCCTCGTTATAATGTAAGCAATTAGTGGGTCTGTGTGCAGAACTAGAGCTGGTGGATGTCTGGAGGCAGATCGACCTCACAAGTAGCAATTTTAATTTCTTCATTAACCCGCACAAATGCCACATGAGGGTTGATCTCTTCCCCATCCCTGAAACAATCTTAGACATGGTGGCATCCTGCTACAATTGGGAATATTACCCCAACATACCTGCCCCAGAAGTGGGATAGAAGTCACATAAGATTATGTTGTATGCAGATGAGGGTTTTATGTTTTTGTCAATTCCCACAATTTCGGCAGCTCACGTGATGTAATGCATTAATTCGCTTGTCGCCTTTTCGTGCTATAAGATTAATTTTACAAAGTTTCTGGCCATGCCTATGGGAGGTCTGAGGGAAATACCAGATATTGAAGGTAAATCCTGGTTTCCTTTTAAGTGGTTACGGGAGTGGGGAGTTTCTCTATTCCGGTATATTGATTACATCCGTTTTTGAAAATGTATTTAACGTGAACTATGTCCATTTGTTTGACAAAATTATACAAGAATTTCAAAGATGGGATGCACTTCCAACATCCTGGCTAGGTTGGATAGCTGTTCTTAAAATGAATGTCCTTCCTTATTTGCTATACCCCGTGTGCATGCTTCCTTTGATGTTTCCCAGGCAGATATTAAGAGACTTAATGGCTGGGTTAGCTCTTTTATTTGGCATCATAAGCGACTCTTTATCAAGCTAACCAAATTGCAACTACCCCACAAAGTGTGGGCAGTAGATGTCCCAGATTAAAAGCTATCAATTAAGCTTTTGTCTGCGTGGGTTTCCTCCAGGTGCTCCGGTTTCCTCCCACAGTCCGAAGATGTGCGGGTCAGGTGAATTGGCCATGCTAAATTGCCCGTAGTGTTAGGTAAGGGGTAATGTAGGGGTATGGGTGGGTTTCGCTTCGGCGGGTCGGTGTGGACTTGTTGGGCCGAAGGGCCTGTTTCCACACTGTAAGTCTAATCTAATTAGTCTAATCTAAAAAATCTAATCTTTTAATTATCCTATATTAGTGTCTGGCACGCTGAGGACTCCGCGTCAATACGGTTAGATATTGAACCCTCTCAGACAAAGTGAACCCTTATTAGTCTGTTGTTCTGAGACAAAATGACAGTAGTTATGGAGTATTGTCATAATCCAAAAAGTATCAATGAAGTTAAAGCATGAATGACAATGCATCAGTTCGAGGACAATACAGCCATATCCATGTCTCTTACCCCTATGATGGCATACCAAGTTGTCAACTGGGGATAATGGATTCCAGATTTAAACTGTGGGCAGCCAGGGGTGTACCTTGCTTGAGTGATTTAGAACTGGTAGAATCCCTACAGTTTGGATACAAGCCCTTGGGCCCAGCAAGTCCACGTCGACCCTTTGAAGAGTAGCCCACCCAGAACCATTCCCCTACCATCCTATATTTACACTGACTAATGCCCCAACCTTTACATCCCGGAACACTATGGGTGCTTTATCAACAGCCAATTCATCTAACCTGCGTATCTTGGATCTTGGTGCTGTGAGGCCGCAGTACTATCTATTGAGCCACCACATTTCATTTGAGGAGAAAGAATGATATCATTTGATCAAATAACTCGTAAGTATGGACTACCTAGTAGAGTCCTCTTCTGTATTTTGTTCCAGATCAGAGAATTGCTGTAAAAAAAACACACACACTTTTAAAAGACTCTTACAGATCTGATAGAGGGAAGAGGGTGTCTATTGCTTAGAATACACTCTCTGTCAGTACCCTTTATCATTGGTTGGAAAGTGTCCCCTCAGACGAGACTGTACAGCTTTGTGTTGTCTGCGAGAGAGACTTGTGGGTTCACAACACTTCGGAGAATGGGGAGGATATTTATGAAAATGCTGGAAGGATATTGATCTGTAATAGGACCCATTCCATGCAGTTGAAAATTATTCATAGGGTCTATCTGACTCCAGATTGTCTCTCAAAATGCATAGTGGGATTATCTTCATCATGTTCTAAATGCAGAATGACTAGAGGCACTCTTACTCATTGCTTGTGGTCCTGTTGCAGGCTTCATCTATGTTGGAGCACTGCATCAGGTGTGATAGAATGGGTCTTGGGGACTGAATTGGAGATGGACCTGGTTTCTCATTTCCTGGGCCTGCCCAGGGTACTTTACACAGATGTAGATGTGAAAGAAATCATATCCTTACTTTCTGTGCTAGGACAAATATGTGTTGTGTTGGATGTCTGATCCCCGACCCCCCACCCACAACCACCCACCCAACCGTGCCTGTTGGTTCGTCGTAAGCTCTCCATGGAGAATATCCCTTTGGACTTTCTCACCAGTCTGGTGCACCAAAAAACATAGCTATATATAAGACACAGCAGCCCTTTTTGGATTACTGCGATACAGGCTTATCTGCCACTCTAAGAAGGGCTTTTATACAGCCATGATGATATTGTTTAATGAATCTAATATCCAGAGACGAAAAACTATGAACATAAAAGTATGCATCAGCTAATGCTCTTGATGAACGAGAGCTATCTTTATGTTATGCTGAGCTGTATTATTTATTCATTATTTATTATTTAGTTTTGTTTTTTCTTCTGTCTGTGTAGTGTTTTAACTTGTTTTGTATGTACATGCAATTGGAATTTTTTTCAGTTATTTGAGTTGTGTTGTTATTGGTTTATTATAATATTAAAAATTTCTTTATCAATAAAAATATTTTTAATTTAAAATGCTAACATTGATAGAATAGTCTCCCAGAGGAAACTCATTAGAGAGACCACTCATGGTGGTTTATCCTCAGGGTCACCTCATCTCGGGTGATGGGGTGAGGGTGAGAGAGCGTCCCGTTCATGGTAACCTCTGTCAGTGTGAGGAACTGAACCTGCGCTGTTGGCCTCCCTCTACATCACAAACCAGCCGTCCAGCCAACTGAGTGGGAGAATTATGTAGCTGTTACAGAGAGAAAAAATCACAGACAAAGGGTAAGAGAAACATTCATAACAAGGAAGGTTGTACAATTCAGATATCGGTCAAGATAAAGGCTGAGGGTAAAAACGTTCTCTGCTCGAAATTGTATTTTATAACAAGACGTGTTTAGAAGCTCTTTTTGGTTTAATATCATTAAGGTGAGTCAAGTGACATAACCAGAATTACTAAGTGTGATTGGATATCTATAAACATAAAATAAGTGTATATTTTTGTTCGGTCTGTGTACAGCATGCTGACCGTTGCATGCAAGTATAAAATGATGGAATATATTGTTAGGTATCCGTAACCATGGGAAATGCCCTCAAACAGGCGCTTCAAAAAACCCAGGATAAAAGTGCCTGAGTGCTGTCTGGCCATGGACAGGACCCAGGGGGTTGAATGGTTGAAAGTTCCTGTAACATGGAGCTGAGAAGACCATCAGATAAGCGGGGACCTTATTAAATGCTAGACCACGTTTAAAGGGCTGAATGGCCTCAGCATGGTTTGAATTGTTTGTGATTTGAAAAACGTACTTCTCTACTCCTTCCTCTTATGTGTTACACACTGGGACACTGCCATTTTCCTGAAACTGGGAATCATTTGGAACATTATCTGGAACATTCCGTAATCGGCATTCGCCAGAATATTCTATAACTGTGTGGGATGTTTTGCAAAGGCGAGAGACAGAGAGAGAGAGTAAGCGTTGCATGCAGTTGTGAGAGTGGGGGACCATGAGCCTTTTTCAGGGGTAGCTGTGATCACAGATATACAGTGATGTGAGGGAGCAGAGAGAATACGGTGACACTCATCCTGACAGAGCAGGGAAGGTTATTGTTGCTTGTCCTGTATTACTGGACATTTCTTCAGACCTCAAATACTGCACTGAGCTGGACGGTGAACTCAGACATTGCTTGGTGGGTCTAGTGCTGTGGCTCCTTCTGGGAAGAGAATGTTCTCCCTCTGTCCTCGCCCATCTAATACACCCGCCATGCTCCGTCAACAAACCATGTGTAATTGTCCCTTATCTGCCAATCTGCCATTTCCCTGCCCTTGCTCTGTATCCACCTAATCCTTTCCTATCTGTGTATTTGTCCAAATGCCTTTTCAATGTTGTTATTGTGCCCACTTCAATCACTTCCCCTGGCAGCTCAGTCCATGTGGGTACCACACTCTGCGTAAAAAAGATGACCCTCAGGTTCCTGTTTATTTTTTTCCTCTCCAAATATGAACAGATGTCCTCTCGTCTTCGATTCCCCAACCTTGCAAAAAATTGAAGTATTCACCCCTGAGCACGTCTCTCATGATTTGATAAAATCTATGCTTCTATAAGAACCCTCTCAGTTCCCTACGCTGTAAAGAAATAAGTTCTAACCTGTCCAAATTCTCCCTATAACTCAACCCTTTAGGCCAAGAAACATCTTTGTAAATTCCTTCTACATTCTTTTTTGTTCAATAATATCCTTTCTAGAGCAAGGTGAACAAAACTGAACACAATACTCCAACTGCAGCCTTACCAACATTCTGTACAACTGCAACATAACGTTCCAACTTCTATACTCAATGCCCTGATGAAGGCCAGTGTGCCAACAGCCTTCTTCACTGTCCTGTGTAGCTGTGACTCAAATTTGAGATAACCATGCACCTGATCTCCAATGTCCTTTTGTTCCACTACACTCCTTAAGTCCCTCTCATTCATCATTAAACTCCTACCTGGATTTGACTTTCCAAAATGCAAGACGTCACACTTATCTATATTAAACTCCATTTGCTAATTCCGTCCCACTTTCCCAACTGGTCAACGTACTGCTGCAATTTCTGATAACGTTCCTCGCTATAAACGATGTCTCTAATTTTAGTGTCATCTGCACACATACTAACCTTGCATTGTGCACTCTGGTCCAAATCATTGATATAGATAACAAACAGCAATGGGCCCAGGACCGACCCCTGAGGTATTCCAATTGTCACAGGCTTCCAGTCCGACAAGCATACCTTCACCATAGCCGTTTGCTTCATAACGTCAAGCCAAGTGTGTCGCTAATTTGCCAGTTCACCTTGGATTTAATGCGATCTAACCTTCTAGAGCGGCCTACTATGTGGATCCTTATCAAAGGTCTTACTGAAATCCAAATAGAAGATGTCTACCACCCTGCGCTCGTCAACGCCCCTGGTCACTTCCTCAAAAACCTCATACAAAATTTGTAAGACAGGATCTGCCACGCACAAAACCATGCTGATTGCTCCAAGTCAAACTCTGTATTTCCAAATGCATGCACATTTTATCTTTCAGAAGATTCTCAAGTGGTTTAGCGAAAACAGGTGTGAAGCTTACTGGTCTATCTTTCCTGGGCTTTTCTTTGCAGTCATTCTTGAATAAGTCACAACGTTTGCTACCGCCCAGACTTCCGGTATCTTGGCCCGTAAGCTTTATCTCTAGCCTCTTGCAGTCCTCTTGGATGTATCTGGTCAGGACCAAGAGATTTGTCTCTAATATGTCCAACAGAAACTCTACTGTGATATGGACAGTACCAAGATTTGACAACTAACCTCCTAAAGGTCACAGGTCTTCATGTCTTTCTTCATGGTAAACACAGAGGGGAAATTGAGGAATTCACCAATCTCTTGAGGTTTTACACATGCATGCCTATTTTGTATTTTAAAGCCTCCTATTCTCTCCCTAGTTGTTCTTTATCTTTACTATACTGAATTTGGATTCACTCTAAATTTCTCAGCCAAGGCTATCCCATACCCCCTTTCACCTTGCTGATTTCCTTCTTCAGTAAACTCCTCTATCCCCTGTATACCTCCAGGGATTCCCTTGATCCGAGCTGCCTGAACCTGAGCCACGCCTCCTTTTTTTCTGGTCAGAGCCTCAATATCTCTTGACATCCAGGGTTCTCTCTTCCAGTCTCACATTGCCTTCACCCTCACAGGAAAATGGAAACCTTGAACTCGAGCTATCTCACTTTTAAAGCCCTCCCACTTGCTCAAAATCCTTTTACCTCGAAACAAACAACTCTAATCATCCCCTGCAATCCCCTGTCTAATTCCAACAACATACGCCTTGCCAAAATTTAAAAGTTGAATCTGTGGATCAATGTTGACCCTCCCATAACTATTTTAAAATTAATACAACTCTAACCACTTTTCCCAAAATGCTCCCCCACTTAATCTCCACCTATCCTGCCCTATTTCCCAACAGTAGGTCGAATTTGTTCCTTCCCGAGTAGGTTATTCTATATATTGATTGTGGAAACTTTCCTGAACACACTTAACAAATTACGTTCCATCTAAGTTCTTAACCATCTGGAAGTCCCAGTCTATGTTCGGAAAATTGAAATCACCTATTATAACAATCCTGTTTCTCCTGCATGTCTCCCCAGTCTCCCTGTATATTTCTTCCTTAATTCCCATTGTTAATTTGGAGGCTTATATTGCAACCGCTATAACATTACCATCCCCCTCTAACGACTTCGTACCATTCACGAAACATCATTGGATATTATCTCAGTTATTTCAACTTTAAATACTGATGTGATACTCACCTTAAACTGTTTCCATTGACGTTTCTCCATCGCAGGCATAGTGGAGATATGGAGCTGTAAATGGATTGGAGCTGCACATTCTGTCACTTCCAACATTTGGCTGCAAGTTTCCCCACACTGGGCAGCGACCTAATACAGTGTTACCGAACAATGCTACATGCCTGGATTGAGATAAGAACGAACAAGTGCAGTCTGCACAGCACCCCACGCTGGACATTTAGCCCATGATAATAGATCAAGCATTGGTGTGGGCTGCACAGAGTTCCATTCTGGGTATTGCTGGGTTGCATTCAGCAGTACGCTAGTCGGATCTACTCAATGCTCCATCCTGAAAGCATAATGGATGGAGTGGTTATGTGAGTTGGATTGCGAATGTGAGAGAGCTAAACATCTGGCAATACCTTTATTTTTTGTTTTCAATCTTGTGTTTGGACGCTGTGTCCCAGCCTCGAGCAGTTGAATGACTGCCTCCTCTTTCTGTGTCCCCGTCCTGTTCCTGTGACCCAGTCTCGCGGAGTTGAATGACTGCCTCCTGTTCCTGTGTCTCAGTTTCGAGCAGTTGAATGACTGTCTCCTGTTCCTGTGTCCCATTCACGAGCAGTTGAATGACTGCCTCCTGTTCCTGTGTCCCAGCCTCGAGCATGTTGAGTCACTGCCTCCTGTTCCTGTGTCCCTAATCGATGTTGTGTGAAAGTAGATGTCCTCCTCCTGCTCCACAGTAACAGGCTCCAATAGGTCTGTGCTCAACTGCTGCTTCTGTGGAATGGAGTTGAGGGACTGAAGCCTCTTCACATTCTTTACCGTTTTTCTTGAGTAAAAGCCCTTATCCTGTTTCTGTAAAACACCATCAAAATCGGAATGATTTATTTTTGTATTTGACTGTCAGTAATTGAGCAAACAAGCTGACTGACAGGATTCAGAAGCGGAATAACCACCTTCTGTTCCCATGTTAAACACTCAAGGGTCAATAGACTCTCAGAGATGTACAGCACAGAAAAAGATCCTGCGGTCTGGTCATCCATACAGACCAAATATCCTAAATTAATCTCGTTCCCCCTTGCCAGCAGTTGGCCCATCTCCCTCTAAACACTTCCCATGCATGTATCCATCCAAATCCTTTTTAAAAGGTGTAACTGTACCTGCCCCCACTACCTCTTTTGGCTGTTCAATCCGTACACACATAAGTGTCTGTGTGAAAATGTTGTTTTAGCGTCCCTTTTTAAATCTTTCTCCTCTCACCTTAAACCTTTGTTATCTATATTTGGATTCGTCTATCCTGGGAAAAAACATTGACTGTTTACCTTATCTATGACCCTCATGATTTTATAAACCACTTTAACGTCACCCCTCAGCCTCAATACTTGAAAATAGCCCCAGCCTATTCAAACTCTCCCTGTAACTCTAACCCTCCTACACCTGCAGCATTCTTTTAAAACTATTCTGCACCCTTTCAATGTTGACAACATCTCCCCGACAGCAGGGAGACCAGAATTAAAGGCAATATTACAAAAGTGGCCAAATATCCTGTACAGATCCAACACGTCATGCAAATGCTTAGAGTCAAAGCACACACCAATAAAGGGAAGATTACCAAGTGCCTTCTTCACTATGTTGTCTACCTGTGATGGCACTTTCAAGGAACTGAAAACCTGCACCATAAGGTGCCTCACAGGACAGCGATCTGGGTTTAATTCCATCCGTGAATGACTGGCTGTGTGGTGTTTGTACATTTTCCCCGTGTCTGTGTGAGTTTCCTCCGGGTAATATGTTTTCCTCTGACAGTATAAAGATATACAGGTAAGGGTAGATTGACCATCCTAAATTGTGCATGGTACCCTGGGATGTGTGGGTGAGGTGGATTAGCCATGGGAAATGCTGGCTCAGAGGGATAGGATAGGGGTTTGTCCAGTGGGATACTGTTGAGAGGGTGGGTGTGGCCTCGATGGGTCGAATAGCCTGTTTCCTCACTGTAGGGATTCCATAATTTCTATGGAGTTATCCTTGATTGGCGACTTTCAACAGGACCCTACCTATATTTCCCTCAATATTTCTTGCCAAAATGCAACACCTCACATTTATCTAAAATAAACTCCATCTGCCACTCCTCAGCTCACCTAATCAACGCCTCATTATATTCTGAGACATTATTCTTCACTGTCGACATTACCACCAAAATTGGAATTATCTACAAACTTACTGACAATACTTCACTTACTCAAGTACAAATGATTTGCATAAGCAACAAAAGACTCACTATTGATCTTTGTGGCACGCCACTAGTCACAGGTCTCCAAATTCAATGAACAAATGTCCACTGTCATGCACTATCTCCAATATTCAAGAAAAAGTTGGGCCTAAATGACGAGCTCTCCAGGATTCCCGGCAGTCTAACCTTGATAACTAGTTTACCATGTAGAACATTTTGGTTTTCTTACTGAATTGCATAAAGACAACATCCACTGTCCTGCCGTCATCAATCATCTTCTTCACTTCCTCAAAAAATTCCACCCAGTCAGTGAGACGTGGTCTCAAATGTACAAAGCTCTCTTCAGTCCTTGTCTTTCCAAATGCATATACATCTTTTCCCTCAACACCGCCCCCCCCCCGCCCCCACCGCCAACAATTTAGTCACCATTGACGTCAGGCTCACCAATCTATAGTTAGCTGTATTTTCCTTACTTTCTTAAATAATGACACTATGTTAGCAGCCCACCAGTCTTTTGACACCTCACCAGTGTAAATCAATAATACAGATATATCAGCAAAAGGGTGAACAAACTCTTTCCGAGCTTCCCACAAACTTCTGGGATACAACTGATCAGATCCCAGGGATTTGTTCACCTTTGTATGTTTTAAAATGTCCGATATCTCCTTGTAATATAGATACTATTTAAAATATATTTCTTCCTTCTCTCACTGTTGTAATCTCCTCTACATCAAATACTGAGGAGAAATACTTGTTTAGTGACCCTCCCATCTCCTATGGTTACGCACATAGGTAGCCTTACTGACCTGTAAGGTGCCCTATTCTCTCCCTAGTTAATATTTTGCCATTAAAAGACGTGTACTGTTGCTTCAATGCCTCGTTAACCCTATTTCTAAAGCCATCTCATGTCCATATTTTTCTGGCTGGAGTTCCCCATTGACTATACACTTACTTCCCTGATACCCCTCTCGGGACTCACTTGATCTCAGCTCTGTTTACCTGACATATGCCTCCTTCCTTACCTTGACCAGAGCATCAATATATCTAGCCATCCAGCACTCCCTGCACCCACCAGCCTTGCCCATCTCACTAATAGGAACACGATGGTTCTGGACTCTCTGACACCAAGTTGTAATCGCCTTGCATTTTCCAACCATCCCTTTACCTGCGAATAGGGTATCCTAATTAACCTTTCACAGGGCTCACCTAACACTTTCAAAATTGACCTTATTCAAAGTAGGAACTTTAATGTTTACATCAGGTCGTTCCTATTCCACAACTAGTTTGAAACTAATATTTATGTGTAACAGATTTGAAAGTTAAATAAACACTTCCTGCCCCTCTGGAACAGGTTCGAGAGGCTGAATAGGCTCCTCCTGTCCCTCTGTAATAGACTGGAGAGGCTGAATGACCTCCTCATGTCCCTCTGAAATAGACTCAAGAGACTTCATGGCATCCTCCTGTCCCTGTGTAACAGACTCGAGACATCAAATGACACAGCAACCCGTGGATTACGCACTGCCGGTAAACTGTATCTAATGGTGGTCCAACCATTCTCAGTTACAGAAACACAGAGAACACAATGTACTCCAGGTGCCCTCTCAGTAACACCTCATACAGCGGCAGTGACACATCTCTTTGTTTTGAATGATTCTGTTGGCAAAATGCGCCAATATTCCAGTTTTCCACCTTTTCAAGTAGCAACAGACTAATATGGGCTGAATGGCTTTCTCTTATCCCTCTGTAAGGCCCATTGGAACAGAATTGTTTTGGCCAGTTCCTGAGTAGCAGTCTCAATGCTCTGTCTCAAAGTTATGAAAGGATTTGATAACAGGGCATTAAAACCATGAGTAGCCTCACACTGGTCAATAAGTACCGCACTTTGTGTTCAGGTATCTAGAAACTTGCCCACCCGACTTCTTATTATGCAGCCGATCTGTTTTTATTTATAACCGCCTCCTTTCATAAACAGAGTGGGACATATATAGACTGCTGCAGTGTTCTGTTAATATTCTCATATACAAGGAAAAAAAAGATTAAAAAGATTGAAAGATTTATGGTCCATCCCTCAGCAACCTTCAACTATTCCATCCAAAACCAATAAATGAAAAGTGATGTATGGAACTTGTTAACTGAGTCTGTTTGTTCAGTGACTGTGATTAATGCCAACCTCCATGGATTCTAATTATCACAGTGGAGAGTTTCCATCTTTTAATGATAAATAGCCTCCGTACAATGAGTCAACCCACAACATGAGCGGGACCATCACCGACAGCACTGCTGGGGATCAGCAGATCCAGAGAGTGGGGGAGGAGAGATCAGACTCTTAGGAGAGAACATTAGACGGGAATGTTCCAACAATGGATCAGAGTTTGAGAACATTAGACTGGAATATTCAAACAATGGATCAGAATCTGGGAATATTAGACTGGAATATTCCAACAATGGATCATAATCTGAGAACATTAGAGAGGAATATTTCAACAATAGACAGGAGCTTATCATATTATGTTTGGTATCTTTCTGCAGTTGATTGGTTGTCATTATCATCGCAGATCTATTACGCTCTTCTCATTTTTAAATACTTCTATTATCCCTTCCTGGCTATCGTTGGTGTTCCTGGTGAGTGTCACTGTCCAGATTTTGTTTTCTATAAACCAGTTATGACTGTATTACTGTTATTTCATATAGTCTACACTTCTTGCCAAAATTATTGTTCCAGTGGAATCTCTCAATCCAGATATTCACTTTACAGACCACTACTAACTGACATCAATGAAGGTGTTCAATTACTGTCTCGCTCTCTGCTCTGGCAGTGTTATTCCGGGTCTCTATGTTGACCTATTCTGTTTCAGGGGAGAACCACAATTCATTATATCATTGCCTTTGCTGTTAAGAGCATGGAGGCCATTGTCTACTGTTCTGGTTACAAACTCCACTTCCTCTACTGTTTCCATCCCATCCCTGGACAATATCTGCAGCAGAAGCAGACACGTCACAAATGTGGGAGATCCCTTTGACACTGAGCTGATTCTTGACACCATTCCTTGACCATTTCTAACTTGAAATACTCATCACTCCAGAATATGTCTCACTGGTTTATTCCATCTGCTGTTTGAATCTTGAGATATGAAATACAATCTTAATGAAGGCAAGAATCTGCTGCTGATGCTCCCGGCTTCAAACCTGCCCAAACAAATCTGATTCAGACTCACACCAAACTCCCACCCATCTGTCATTCATGCACGCTGATGTATATTGCTGTTGTGTCTGGGAATGCCTTTATTTTAACATTCTCAAACAGTTGACCTTATCTGTCCATGAAACTTCCCTCGTTCTCTCTGTTGATTAACAAAAAGCCTGCCAGTTGTTCGTATTTAAAATTGTTTTCCTCATGTGCGTTTTTTTCTCAGACAATGAGTTTCTCATTTAACCACGTCAATCACGCGCACACATGCACACTCTCTCTCTCTCTCTCTCTCTCTCTCTCTGATGAACACACACACACATGAAGAGAGAGCAAACCTTCCCCTACTGGGCAGATACTGCAATTTACTGAGCAACACGCGCGCATGGTCTGCACAGCTCTCCATACGGGGCTGTCATCTTGTCCCAGTTAATATTGTTTGTGGTGTTCTGTGAAGCAGACTCAGAATTTGATGTAACAAACCATTTCATTTAATCTGGCAATGCCTTTATTGAATGTTCTCATTCTTGTAATTTTACTCACGAAGATCTCACTTCTCCAGTTAGTCCCACTGCCCTGACTTTTTCCCCATATTTCCACAACATCTTTTCAGTTAATTAACAGTCTATTTCAGTCTTTAATGTGAATCTCTCTGTCCCTTATTATCTTTCCCTGGCCTTGGGTTTTGGCTCCCTAGTCAATCGAGTGTTGGCATTGTGTAGCTCAGAAATAATGAAATGGGGTGTGATAAGCGGTTGTTCACTTCCTGGTATGTCCCATATGATGGTCCATGTATAGGCGTGTTTCAGAAGTTATGAGCAACATCCTTGTAACTTGGTCAGTACCTGTGGCTGTCCCTCTCTGGTGATCTTGCGATCAGTAACACGAGGAAGCCCACTGAGGAAAGGACCAGGCATCTAAATTGCCTGATAATGCTGTCACTTTTTAAAATAAGAGGTTATTTTATCCTTTTTTTAGTAAGAGATCTTAAAGGCCAAACTGCCTACTGAAAACGGCTCAAGTAAATAAATTACCGGGCTTTTAGGGTTTTTAAAAATAAATTGTAGTAACAATGGCCAGCTGGCACAGACCAGGCTTTCTAGGTTTCTTTTTATTGTAGCTATAACAATCACCAGGTGCTTGGGGTCCCAGAAGGTTGTAAGTTTTAGTAAATTATCCCGAGCTGCTATTCTGTCTGGAACCTCACTTGATGCTGTTTCCTCCTGGATTGGAGAACCGTATGCAAGAACACATGTCTAAATGTTCCTTTTTACCAAGGGGTGTGTTTAGGTGATGTTAGTATATTGGACCAGTTCATTTGTAGAAGGTACTGCATCCATTATTCGGTGAAGATTTCCAATATTTAAGTTATTCTAAATTCCTCTTCATTTTGTCTGGATTTTCATTAGAGTGTTTAAATATATTGCGTTTTACTTAATGGTGAGTGGTTTGACTAGTAGCATCACATCTGGAACTCCCACTTCACATCTACCATTAAAATAAGGAAAGATTGGCATCCAAGCTACCTTCTTAAAATAGTTTGAGGCGGTCTGGTTGGTCTATAGCAAACTGGGGTCTCTTGTCTGGTTCTAAGTCGATAATTCCAAATTGGGTTTAGAATTACAATCCATACAGTATGCAAACAGGCCATTCGACCCAACATGTCCACACCGACCCTACGAGGAGTAACCTCCCCAGACCCATTCCTTTACCCTATTGTTACACATCTACCCCGACTAAGGCACCTAACCCACACATCCCTGAAAACTATGAACAATTTATCATGGCCAATACACCTGACATGCACATCTTTGGATTGTGGGAGGAAACCAAATCATCCAGAATAAGCTCATGCAGACACTGGAGAGTATGCACCAGGAGACTATTGGGTTCAAAGGTCGCGTATGGTAGCTGCTAGTGTCTTCTTTCCCGATGTTGAATTCGGTTGGTATTTTTTGTATAAAGATTCAGTCACCAAGAGTTCTCTGGGTGTGGAAAAGTGAAGTTGGGGGTTTTACAAAAGGTAATGAAGGCAAAACTGTAGGAATTGACAGACAAGCTGGAGTTGGGGTTGCGATTGTCTGTGAGAAAATGTGAGATAATTACAGCGATAGCTCGGCAATTACATTTGGTGGAAACGCCATCAGACTCTTTGGAAATGGCTGGGATTCAATTTCAAATGAGGCACCTTGAACATGAGAAGGAATTGAAACAGTTTGAATTATGATGAAAAGTAGAAATAAAAGAAAGGGAAATGAAGAAGAAAAAGAGAAAAGGACAGAAGAAAAGCAGAGAGTTTCAACTTGAAAAATTAGCAATTAGAGAGGAAAGTGCACATAGAGGGCGGAGATGAAGATAGACGGTCGGCTGGATGAGGAGGATAGTGAGGTTGAGCAACCCTATTGTAAATAATGGCCTAATGGGTATCTGTTTAAATGCATCCAGGCATTCTCTAAATTTGATGAGAAGGATGGTGAAGCCTTTTGAATTTCGTTTGAGAAGTGGCTAAGCAATTGCAGACACCAGTGGCCATGTGGATTTAGTTGATCCAAACAAAGCTGATAGGTATTTGCATCCCTATTGGATGAGGTATCTGGCCAGTATGGAGTGGCCAGTATGCCAACTGAAAGTGCATATGAGCTTGGGCCAGTAGCTGACAGACAGCATTACAGGAATCTCAAAAAGGGTCTCTGGTTAAACGCGCATTGAGTTTGAAAGGATCAAACAAAGTAATTTTGAAAGGTGGGTAAAGGTATTAAAAACAGATCAACCCTATGACATTCTTAGAGAGATTCTTATTTTGGAGAAGTTCAACAATTCACTTCCTGCAGTCGTGAGAACTCGTGTGGAAGAGCTGAGAGTTAAAATGGCAAGGTGAGAAGCTGAAATGGTTGATGATGCTGATTGAGTTCAGAAATCAAAGTTTGGTTTCTGTGAGAGATTGAAGAATGTGTGAGATCTTCTTAAAACATATACCTGTGAAAGTAAGGTTTACTGGCATAGGCCAGTAGTAGCAGGTAAAGAGGTTAGAGCATTAAGAGGGACGGAAACATGTAAGTCTTTTATGCTGAGACATGAGGAGCTATGTCATTCCGAAGAACTATTGAAAAGATGAGAAGTGCTCCATTATGTAACGTGTGGTTGGAGAGTTCAGTGGAAACATCAACAGATTTATTCCACAATGGGGAAGGAGGCCTTTGGCTTGGTGTTGGCGTTACAACATTTCAGATTTACATTGCCAATAACATACATGAGACAAATCTTTTTCACTGATCGTGACCCCTTAAAGTTTTTGGAGAAGTTTAGGGAGAAAAATACCAGTCTGTTTCGATTGAGCTTATTATTGCTACCAGTCAATTTGAAACTACACAGGTGACAGGGTGAGAAATCCTAAATTTTGACACCTTGTGGAGACTTGGATGAACAAAGAAAAGGCATTCTGTGGCAGGAGTAAAATGACTGAAATCGAAATATTTGTGAACATTTGTATGTTCAGAGTCAATGTAATATATATATATATATATACATTTCCGTCTACTAATAGATGAAGATTAGGAGGTCTAAAATGAATCCACATTTGTGTATTGATGGATTATTTTATTAAAGAATGAGTTGTGAAGATACTATCATTGTAAAACGTTTATTTTCTCTTGTGTTTTTTTTGAAGAGAGGTTTTAAAGGCAGAGGTGCAGAACTGCTGTCTGAAAACAGTTTAAGTAAATAACTGAGATTTTGGGTTTCATTAAAACAGTGGGAACAATGAAAGGGCAGTGGCCAGCTCTCCCAGACCAGGGTTTCTCGTTTTGTTTTTAGCTGCAGCATTCAGAAGCTGTTGGAGATCCCAGAATGGTTGGAAGTTTCAATAAATGATCCCCAGCTGCTTTTCCCTCTGAGATCTCTGTTGATGTTGTAACCTCTGGGATTGGCAAACTGGTGTAAGATCTGCATTTGAATATACAAAGCAAAGCAGTGTAAACCAAGAAGGTACGGTATCTATTGTTTGTGTAAGTGTTCCAACAGAAAAGGTGTCCCAAAATATTCTTTTCTTTGATTTTATTTTAACCAAAGCATTTGAATAGATTATATTTTGCTTAATGTTGAGTGGTTTGACCAGTCACAACATATCTGGAACGCACACCTCCCTTCTATATTCAAAATAAGGAAAGGTTTGGGTCTAAGCGGCCTTCTTAAAATATTTTGGGGAGATCTGGACTGGTCCACAACACTTGTAGCCAAGGGATTTGTGATGAATCCTGTAATTAAAAATAAGTGGAGGGACTGGGGATGGTTTGCTGGAGGATGTGATGTGAGCTGCCTCAGACATGCAGGGAGACCTGAGGATTTGGTGACCCAACTCTGGATGCAGCATCTGCGTCTGTTACATGAACAACGAATGGAGCAGAGGCTGCAGAGAGGGGAACTCTGAAACCACGCAGTGAGTGTGTGTGGGGAAAGGGATCTGCTGTATCCACATTGGGTTTTCCAGGAACAGCTTCCCAAGCTTCACTTAACTCAGGAGCAGCGTGTGAGGGGACACTGATTGAACAAGGAGCTGGTCATAGAATGGTATCACCTCCCCCTCCTTCAACACGACCTGCAGTTTCACACCAGGGGGAGGATGGTGCTGGCAGTGGCTGTTAGGGTTACTGTTTCTCATACAGCTTCTATGATCCAGAACATTCCATGCTGGACAAGGTGACACATCCATCATTTCCCAATATCTCAACATCAATGTCACCATTCGGTGATGGAGGATTTACACGGTGGATGAGGTAAATACATTGTTTCTCCCACAGCAGGGAGCTCCGGGTATATCTAATATAGTGGGATTTCCGATGGTGTACAGTGCATCTGCAGAGTACCCATGTTAATGGGGAGAGGATTTCTCTCTCTATTAATGTAACGCATGCACAGTACATCATGTTGGTGAATACCCACTGTCCTGGCAGCAGTCATGGCCTCTTCATTCAGAAGCAGTCAGCCATTTCCCATCGTCATCGGGTCCCCACGTGGAAAGAAATGAATATATCTTGGATAAAGGACGTCCTCTTGATGCAGATTTCAAACACCATCCCCACCATCAATCAATCATACCAAAGTATTCCATGTGTACGGAGAGCAATGGGGTCACTTGGAGTGTCTGGTAGCTGACAAACAGGGATGGAGCAAAACCTGCCATTTCTGAACGGGTCTGAGTGAACCTCCCAGTACACAGTATTACTAAGTCCTGTAATCCCTCTCCATTTCAGTAACATACTGCCTTCGCTTATTTGTGTAAATGAAATGACAGGTTATATCATGTTAGATTCCACCTGACAAACTATTATCTATTGTCTTTACCTTTTCCTTTCATTCTTATAAACTCGAGCATATAGGCCTAAACTGCTCAATTTCTCTTCATAAGACAAACACTTCAAATATGGAATCAATCTAATGAAGCTCTTCTGAATTGCCTCCAATTAAATACCTCATTCTGCAGGACACCCAAACTGTACTCCAGTTGCAGCCTCACAAATGCCTTGCATAGCTACACCAACACTCCCTACTCTATCCTTTTGTAAGTAAACAGAGAAATATGCTTGCATTTCTCATTACTTGCAGTACCCGCATGCAGGTTTTCTGTGATATGCAAGCAGACATCCAGATCCCTCTGCACCTAAGCACTTTGAACTTCTCGCCATTTAGATAATATTTGTCTCTCCATTAATACTGGCCAACTTGAATAGCACCATTTTTTTCTCTAGGTTTGTGAAAGGTTTGTAGCTCAGGTTGAGATTTGGGGTGTATGTTTGCTCTTGAGCTGTAGTTTTGATATCCAGACGTTTCGTTACCAGCTAGGTAACATCATCAGTGGCGACCTCCAAGTGAAGCGAAGCTGTTGTCTCCTGCTTTCTATTTATATCTTTCTCCTGGATGTGGTTTCTGGGGTTTGTGGTTATGTCATTTCCGGTTCGTTTTTGAGGAGTTGATTGATGGCATCTAGATTTATGTGTTTGTTTATGGCGTTGTGGTTGGAGTGCCAGGCCTCTAGGAATTCTCTGGCATACTTTTGCTTAGCCTGTCCCACGGTAGATTTGTTGTCCCAGTCAAAATGGTGGATTTTTTCATCCGTGTGTAGGCTACGAGGAGAGAGGGGTCGTGTCTTTTTGTGGCAGTTGGTGTTCGTGTATCCTGGTGGTTAACTTCCTTCCTGTTTGTCCTACGTAGTGTTTGTGTGGTAGTCCTTGCATGGAATTTTGTAGGTGTCATTGGTTTTGTCCATGGGTTGTACTGTGTCTTTTAAGTTTGTTAGTTTTTGTTTGAGAGTGTTGGTGTGTTTGTGTGCTACTAGGATTCCGAGGAGTCTCAGTAGTCTGGCTGTCATTTCTGAAACTTCTTTGATGTATGGTAAGGTGGTTAGGGTTTCTGGCTGTGTTTGGTCTGCTTGTTGTGGTTTGTCCTTGAGGAATCTGCACACTGTACTTCTTGAGTATCCGTTCGTCTTGAATACGTCGTATAGGTGGTTCTCCGCTGTTTTGCGTATCTCGTCTGAGCTACAGCATGTGGTGGCTCGTTGGAATAGTGTCCTGATACAGCTTCGTTTGTGTGTGTAGGGATGATTGCTGGTGTAGTTAAGTATTTGGTCAGTGTTTGTCGGTTTTCTCTATATGCAGGTTTGTAGTTCTCCATTGTCATTTCTTTCGACTGTGACGTCCAGGAATGCGAGTTTGTTGTCGGTTTCTTCCTCCTTGGTGAACTTTATGTCTGAGAGTGTTGTTGATGATGATAAATGTCTCTTCTATCTTGTTTCATTTTGTGATGCCAAAAGTGTCATCTACGTAGCGAACCCAGATATTTGGTGTGATGATTGGTAGGGCTGTTTGTTCTAGTCCTTGCATTACCGCTTCTACGATGAATCCTGATAAAGTGGAGATCCATGGGTGTGTCGTTGGTTTGCTTGTAGACTATGTTTTTGAAGGTGTGAAGTGGGTGGTGAGGCACAGGTCCATTAGCTTCATGATATTTTCGTTGGTAATGTGATTGATGGTGGTTGGTGTGTGTGTGTGATGGTCTCTTCTAAAAGTGTGGTAAGTGTTTCCGTTGCCAGGTCGATGTTAATGGAGGTGAACAGTGCTGTTATGTCGACTGAGATCATTGCTTCGTCTTCCTCTATGTTGGCGTTTTGATGATTTTTAGGACT
>NW_026867885.1:383835-478879 GCF_020745735.1 Hemiscyllium ocellatum
AAAACATTGTGCAGTCATCATAGAATATCCCCAATTCTACCCTAAGATGGAAGAAGGTCATTGTTCAAGCGGCTGAAGATGTTTGGATCGAGGGACATTATCCTAAGGGGAACAGCAGAGATTGTTCTGGAGCTGAGATGACTGACCTCCAACAACAATGACCATCTTCCTATCTGTCAGGTATGACTCTAATATTGGAGTGTTGGCCAGCGATACCTTTTTGCTTGGGGTCCTTGATGTCACATTTGGCAGAATGCAGCCTGATGTCAAGGGCTGGAATTCAGTTCCTTTTTCTATGTTTGAGCCAGGCTGTGACGAGGTCAGGAGCTGCGTGACCCTGGCAAAACCCAAATGGGGCGCACTGAGCAGGTTAGTTTTGAGGAAGTGCGTTTGATAGCACTGTTGATGACACCTTCCATCATTTTACTGATGATAGTGAGTGGACCGATAAGGCTGTATTTGGACGGTCGAATTGTCCTGCGTTTTTATGTACAGAACATACTTGAGCAGTTTTTCCCCATTGTCGTTTGTCAACATACTGGAACAGCTTGGCTAGGAGAGCGGATGGTCTGGATCACAAGTCTTCAGGACTATTGCCGCATGTTTACAGGGCCTATAGTCTTACAGTATGCAGTGCCTTCAACCGTTTCTTGATACCAGTCAAATCGAATTTGCTGAAGACTGCTATCTGTAACGATGGGATGACCGGAGGAGGCCGAAATGAATCATCACTCAAAACTTCTGACTGAAGATTGCAACGAAAGCTTCAGCCTTATATTTTGCACTGTTGTGCAGGGCTCTTCCATCTTTGAGGTTGGGGATATTTGTGGAGACTCCTACTCTGGTGAGTTGTTTAATCGTCAGCCACCCTTCAGGATCAGATTAGCAGGACTGCAGAGATTAATTTTGATGCATTGGTTCTGTGATCGCTAAGCTCTATCTGTCCCTTGCTGTTTATGCTATCTGGCACGCAAGTATTACGTTTGGAAGCTTCACTGAATGAACATTTTATCTTTATATATTCCTGGTTCTGCTCCTGGCATGCCCTCCTGCATTCTCCATTGAACCAGGTTTAATCCTCTGGATTTGATGGTAATGATTGAGTGGGGGACATGCTGGGCATGAGTTACAGAATGTGCTGGAGTATAGTTCTGCTGCTATTGATGGCCACAGTGTCTTATGGACGGTTAGTCTTGAGTTGCTAGATCTGCTGAAAGTCGTGTCCATTTAGCATGGTGATAGTACCACAACAACACAATAAGTTTATGGAGACAATAGACTTTGTCTCCACAAGGACAGTGTGGTGGTCACTTTTACCGATACTGTCATGGACATATACCTCTGCAGTTGGTAGAATGGTAAGGACGAGGTCAGGTATGTTTTTTACCCTCTCGTTCATTGCCTCAACACATTCTGCAGACCCAATCTAGTACCTATGTCCTTAGGAGCCGACCAGCGTGATCAGTAGTGCTGCTGTAAAACCACTCTTGACAGTCGAATTTGAATCCCCCAGCCAGAATACACTTCGTGCCCTTGCCACAGTCAATGTTTTCGCCAAGTGTTGTTTAACATGGAGAAGACTGATTCAGCTGAGGAACGACGTTACGTGGTAATCAGTGAGAGTCTCCTTTGTCCATGTTTAATTTCTGTTGTTTCTGTAAGGTATGATTCCGTGAGTATGATTATGTCAGGCTGTTGCTTAACTATTCTGTAAGGCAGTTGTTCCAATATTGGCACTTGACTTCAGACGTCAGTAAGGAAGACTTTTCAGGTTCTACAGTGATGTTTCTAATGTTGACTTTTCCGGTGCCCATTTCGATGCCAGGTGGTCCATCCGGTTTTCATTTGTTTGAATCTTTGTAGTGATTGGTACAACTGAATGACCGATTAGACCTTTTCAGGGGGCGATTGAGAGTCAATGACATTGCTTTGGGTCTGGAATGGCATGTCAGGTTCCTTCATTGCAGGATATTAGTGAACCAGATGGATTCTTCTGACAATCGGCAATGATTTCATTCTCAATCAGTAGATTCTTAATTCCAGGGATATTTTTACATTATTGAATTGAATTTCCACCATCTGCAGTGGCGGGATTCAACCTGGATCCACAGAACAGGAGCTGATTTTCCGGATTGATAATCTATCGGTAATACCATGAGATCTACTTGGAACCACATGTTTTACTCAGCTGCCATTTCTTGTGCTGCCCTGTTTTTCATTCATTGCTTATGTTATTCTGGAATCTCATCCTTCATTAAATCCTGATGGAAATACACAGTCATGAACACCTTCTCGACTGCTCGAATTTCATTCAGTCTGTTAGTTTGAACAGACATTTCAAGGCAGCTGTACACCAGAGAAGAGCAGGAAAAGATAATAGGGGATAGTGCACTGTACCTGTCACCGGACCAGCATGCCTGTCCAGGAAGTATCTATTGTGGGTCAGAGAACCTCACTTATTATGGAGTGGATGGAGGCTAATCAGCCCATTTTGGAGTCACAAGCTCTCCAACTGCACAATTGGAGATCGAGAGAGTGTGTGAAGAGAGATTGTGTGTGAGAGAAATAAACAGAGAGAAAGCAAGTGAAGGGAGATAAACTGAGAGAGGATTGAAAGGGGAGCGACTGACTGAGTGTGAGAGCGAGAGAAGAGGTGTTAGATGAGGGTGAAGTCAGATAGATCAGAAGACTGCATTACGGTAGATAAAATGGACAGACAGAAGTTAGAAGCTTTTTTTAGAAATTCCTCTGGACGGCAAGCCCTTTGCCTGGTGCCGTACACTGTGAGCACTGTGCTGATACTGGCTGTCATCCCAAATAATTTTATTTCCAACAATATCACAGAGCTGGGTTACTGACAGCTAAACAGAACCCATTCGGTCAATAGATTGGTTCCATAGAGAAAGCATAGTTTTTTATATAGACTGTGCCAAGAGCAGCAGAAATGATAACCACCACCACCCCCTCCACGACTCCACCCCCCCCCCCCCCCCCCGCCCACACCGATACTGTATGAGAGACTAGGCCAGAGAATCTTAGTGTGGGGTACTCACTGACAGACGTGAAATCACGATCTTATTGTGGGTCAAATAATGATTGATAAAGTTTGCATACCACTTTCCTAGTGATGTAATTTACATTTCACTTTATATAGCTCAATATCAGGAGTGTATTTTAACAACCTTATCTCTTTGTACTTTGGTGTGTGCAGAAATCATTTTGGTTCTGAATTTTATATTGCATAAACGCATTTCATTAATATTATCTCTGCTCATTCCTCATTGTAGGTGTACTCTTGAATCTGTTCTTCATATGAGTATAAAGAGTTACATTGCAATTCTGGTAACTGGGACATCACTGTCCCTCCACCCAATCTAAAAAGCCATGTCCCCCAGCCCTCTCCATCTTCTGTCTTTTCCCCCCCGATATCATAATCACAATGTTATTGAAGTCCATTAAATGACACTTCATGACAGTTCCTTAACATCGAAAACATCAACAGCACGACCCACACCTGCCCTCCCTGATCCTGGAATAACAATCTGAACTGTGTTTGTCATGTGCAATTCTCTGTTCACGTATCCATCCGTTTGTTTGTTGTAACCCACGATGTTTTTGGCACATTTTGCTATCAGATCATGGATGATAGTTGTTTTCTCAATGTTTTACAGATATTGCAATGACTGATCAGTAGTGACAGGATTTATTTCTGTATTTATGAACAGAGAAGCATGTTTATGTTCCGTTAAACTTCTGGCCTTACTTCCATATACAAGGCTGACTGAATGATTACACACAATCAATCTGCCATCTTCACATTCCTTCCTTCAGTCACACTCGCATATCACACCCAGAATGCATAAATGTTCAACGCTATTTGAATTTTAATAAAGTAGCATTGAATTCAAAGGGGTTAACTGGAGCTATTTGTTCAGCCATTGTAATGATGTCAGTCTCCATGGATCGTATGCGTCCCTAGAGTTTCTCTCTTCTATCAATAAGGGAATGCTTTCAGTGTTTTATACCATGGTGTGAGCGGGAGCATGTCCAACAGCAATAAGAGGGATTAGCAGCTTCAGAGAGAAGGGCAGGAGAGCTGAAAATCTGGGATCATTAGACTGGAATGTTCCAACAATGGACAGGAGTTATCCTATGGTCTGTACTGGCTTTCACAGCCTTGGATATCATTAGCATATCGGATTGAAGATGTACTGATGGTTATTCAAGCTGGTTACTATCCTATCCTTGCTATAGTTGGCGTTCCTGGTAAGTCACTCTGTCAGTTTATTGAAATGATCTGAATTGAATCGATGCTGATGATATGCAGATGTTGTAAAGGTGCAAGCCGCATTTTCAGCTCCAATCAAATTTCCATTCCTTCGAAATTAAAACTAGCAAATTATTATTTACAACTTGCTCACCAATACGCGACAGGAAAACACACTGTTCTCAGCCTCTTTGATTCATTTCCTCCTGCAAAGTGTACATCTCCATCTCCTCCCCACATGCCAGTCCTGTCCATTACCACCGTTAAGACGTCCAAGTCTCCTCCTCAGCCTCAGTTCAATTCCTGAATAAACCATCGTTTGTTCCTTTGTTAATTCCAGATATATCTGTTTCAAGTCCCTTCTAACCATGTGTCCAATACAAAATAAATGCACGTGAGATGTTTGACTTGTTCTCTGCACAAAATCTGAAAGATGGGCAGACAGTGTATGGTGGGTCACGTCATTGCCTCGTATTCTAGAGCCACAGAATAATAATCTGTTGATGTCGACTTGCCTTATGCCCATTAGAGAAGGCAGTGTGTCATCCTTCTCTGGTCAAGTTTCTGTTTAACTGCAAACCCACGGCAATTTGTTGCACTATTTATTGTCCTGTGGGACAGCTGAACCAGCCACTCAGTTCAAGATCGGCATAACATCCTGACCTGACCATGGCTACACACATCCCGTGAGAGCAGAACAGAAGGAATAATAGCTCCCTTCCTCTGCCTGCATCCCATTTTCCAACGGCTCATTTCCATTAATATAGGTAGCCATTCACTATTTTAGATGTATCCTTTGTGATTGAGTCTCTTCCAAGAGTGATGTCCATCCCCAATGTCACCTCTGGTGCTGGTTCTTTATTAATGCTGACCTCCAGATGTAAGGATGTTTTTAAAATCTACGTCAGTGGCAGTGCATTGTAAATGAATTGTTTCCTGTGTCACACAAAAGAATTGGAGCCAACTAAGTGAGGGAAAGGAATTATTGTGATCAAACCTGAGAGTGTTGCTTAGGCAATATTTGGGGTATTGTGGACAGATTTTCTTTCCTTTATATGGAGTGATCTCCTTATCACAGAGAGAGTGAAGAGGAGTTCAACCAGATTAACCCCTGGGATGATGGCACCATGAGGAGTGACTGAAGGTTGATCTGTAGCGCTGTGAGAGAATAAGAGGTGATTGCATTGAATCCTGAGAGGGATAAACAATCACTTCTTATATTCTAAACAGTCAATGAGAAGGTGATAAATTCCATGCCTGCTATTTCACTCAGGATGCATGATTCGGAACATTTTAAGTGTCTGGGCGGATGTTACGACCACCCACCCCAACCCCTACTCCCCATTGAGAGAGATGGAGATGTCCGAGTTTTGAATAAACTCTCCCCACATTAATATAGTTCAGTTGGTGTGTGATCCTGCACTGAATGTTATATTATCCACCACCCTGACAGCAGCCACATTACCTTCATTCTAAAACAGTTGACTATTTCCAACAGTTTCTGACCTTCATGAAGAACATGAATCTATCTTCTCAGAGATGCAAGGTACTTCCTTCCAGTTTAGACCAGAAGACTATAAGACATTGGAGCATAAATTAGGACAGTTAGCCCATCGAGTCTGCTCCGTCATTCAATCATCGCTGATAGGTTTCTCAAACCCATTCTCCGACCTTCTCTCCATAATCTTTGATCTCCTGGATAATCAAAAACTATCGATCTCCGTCTCACATATACTCAATGACCTGCCCCCAACAGCCTTCTGTGGCAATAAATTTCAAAGATTCGCCATTCTATTGTTAAATAACTTTCTCCTTATCACTGTTCTAAAAGGTGTTCCCTTTCATCTAAGGCTGTGCCCTCTGATTCTAATCCAATGGAAACATCTTATCAACATCCACTCTCTCCAGGTCATTCAGTATCCTGTCTATTTCACATCCTTTCAAACTTTATCAAGTATGGACCCGGAGTACTCAAACATTCCTCATGCAATAAGCTTTTCATTCCTATGACCATTCTCGTGAGAATCTTCTGAACACGCTCCAGGACCAGTACATCCTTCCTGAGGTATGGAGCTCAAAAATGAGCACAATACTCCAAATGTGGTCTGACCAGAGCAGGATACATTCAGTTCTTATATTCAATTTTTCTCGTAGTAAATGCTCCCAATCATAATTGCAAATACTCTCCTAAGTGCTGCCTCAACCTGCAAGCTGACCTTGAGAGAACCCTGCACTAGAACTCCCAAGTCCCTTTGCACTTCAGATTTCTGAATTTTCTCGCCATTTGGAAAATAGACTATGCCTCTATTCTTCATGCTAAAGTGCATAGCCTCACACTTTCCAACGTTGGAATACATCATACGATCTCTTTATCTGACCAAATCCTTGATCAGCCTCTCCGCTTCCTCAATATGACCTGTCCATGTGCCTATCTTTGTATCGTCTGCAAACCTAGCCAGAATGCCCTCAATTCCTTCATCTACATTGTTAATGTAACAAGTAAAAATTTATGATTCCAACACTGAGCATTCTGGGTCACCACTTGTCGCCGGCCGCCATCCTGTGAAGTACACTTTTATCCCCACTCTCTGCTTTCTGCCAGACAGACAAGCTTCTACACATGCCCCCACCTTGCCTCTAACACCACGGACCCTTATCATACTCAGTAATCTCCTGTGAGACACCTTGTCAAAGGCCTTCTTGAATTCCAGGTGGATACCATCCATTGGCTGTGCTTGCTAGAGCCTGCTCATTTCCTCTTCAAAGAATTCCAATAGATTTGTTAGGCATGAACTTCCCTTGATGAAATCATGCCGACTTTGCACTATTTTACGAAACACTTTCAAGTATTCAGAAACCTCATCCTTCACAATGGATTCCAGGATCTTACCCACGACAGAGGTTAAACTATTCATGGGTTTTTTTTTGTCTTTTTCCTTACTCCCTTCTTAAAAAGGGGTATCACGTTAGTGGGTTTCCGATGGTCTGGGATCGTTCCTTACTCTAGTGATTGCTGAAAGATCTCCACGATTGCCTCCACTCCATATTCAGTATCTTCCTTATAATACTGGGATGTAGTCCATCTGGTCAAGGTTATTTAACCAACTTCGAGTCATTACATTTTTATCTAGCATGTTCTCCATGGTGGGGGCCATCATACTCAGCTCTGGCTCCTCAATCTCTTAAATGTTTAAGGTATTACTCGTGCCTTCCACCATGAAAACTGACACAAAGTAATTATTCAGTGCCTTTTCCATTTTCTCGTTCCCCAATACCATCTCTCCAGTATCATTTTCCAGCAGTCCAATGTTCATTTTTGCCGCTCTTTTGTACTTTATATATCGAAAGAAACTGTTACAGTCTTCCTTTACATTACTGGCTAGCTTACCCCCATATTTAATAATCTCCCTCCTTATTTTATTTTGTTTGCCCTCTGTTTTGTCTTTGTAAGCTTTCCAATCCTCAGGTTTCCCACTGCACTTTGCCACATTATATCATTTCTCTTTTGCTTTTATGCTATACCTGACTTCCCTAATCAGCGATGGTTGCCCCATCCTCCCTATACAAGCCTCTTTTTCCTCAGGATAAATCTCTGCTGTATCCTGAATTAGTCCAAAAATCTCCTGTCATTGCTGTTGCACTATCCTTCCTGCTGGGCCCGTCTCCCAGTCAATTCTACCCAGCTCCTCACTCATGTCTGTGCAATTGCCTGTATTCAGGTGTAATACCGTTACTTCTGATTCTATCTTTTCCATCTGAAACTGCAGAGTAAATTCAATCATATTATGATCACTGTCACCTTAAGATCCCCTCATCTAGTCTGCCTGCACAAGCTGCTCCAAAAAGCCATCACGTAGACATTTCACAAATTCCTTTTCCTGCCAACCACTATCAATCTGAATTCCTAGTCCATCTGTAAAATAAAATCCCACATGATCACTGTAACTTTGCCTTTCCTACATATCTTTCCAGCTCCTGGTGTATCTTACACCCCAGCTCCCTGTATATTACTCCAACTGCATTTTTTCACTTTTTTGATTCCTCAATTCTACCGACACAGGTTCTACACCATCTGACCTTATTACATTTCTTATTGTTGATTATTGATTCGATTCCAATCTTAATACTGAGACAACTCTATCTCTCTGCTCACCTGCCTATCTTTTCGGCAGGATGAATATCATTGAATATTCAGCTCCCAATCCTGATCCTCTTGCAGCGATGTCACTGTAATGCCCACTATCTCGTACCTGCCAATTTATGGATGAGTTACCTTATTGCTTATACTGCATGCTTTCTGATATAATAGTTCAGTCCTGTATTACCCGTCGCTCTTCTCATTGTCATTTGTTTGTCCAGCCGTTGGTACCTACACGGACCCTGACCACTGGATCATTCCCCTCCCGCTCCAAGTTCTGCAACCCAGATGATATATCCCAAACCCGAACACCATGTAGGCAACTCAACCATCAGGACTTATAATCCCAATCACGGAGAACAGTGTCTGTGCTTTTAACTATACTATCCCCAATTATCCAGCATTGGCCAGCATGGTGACACAGGAATGCTGCCTCACAGTGCTTGGGACTTGGGTTCATTTCTAATCTCTGGACCCTGTCTGTGTGGACTTTGTAGATTTACCCGTGTCTGCATTGGGAGCATTAACTCTTTTTTCTCTCCACAGTACGTCTCTGTGTTTGTTTCAGATTTTGTACCATCTACAGTATTTTTGCTTTTGTTCGATGGAGAAATGCAGCAAATGTGTCAGGTTTTTGTAAAAGCAGCTGTGGTTCGCGGGTTCCTCTGGATCTTTAGGAATCTTGCCCGGCAACTTGTCTGAGTTCAGTGTCACTGGATGCCCATTCCATCTCTCTCAGTTCCCTCAGTCCATCGTCACTACATGCAGCATTTCCTTATGCCAACCCTGGGACTCCCCATACCCCATTGCCTGGCACTAGATACTCTCTTCGCAGGACTGTGCACACAACGACACTGGAAACTTTCTGACCCGCTGAGGATGCTAGGTAAAGACCCTGCCATTGAAAGGAACAGAATAACTAGAATCCAATTGAATAGCAAAGCTGAGTAAACAGGCGGAATCATATCCATCTGCTCTGACGTTTTCTAATCTTCTGTTTATCCTCACCCATCTGCAAATAGATGGTCCATATGTACGTCTTGTCAAACAGGTTTGGTGGCGGGGATAGATATCAGATCCGGTGGTCATTGGACTGATTCAGTTGTCTCACTTTCCTGACGTCACACTTAAGTTTTTATTATCGAGTCTAACCAGTTTAAAAAAAGGCCTTGCTGGAGTTGTGCTGAAAGGATATTTGAATTCTGGAGACATTAGAATATGTCACGTGCGAATGAGGTACGGAATCGTAAGGTAACACAGTTAAATACACGATCAAAGAGCTGGCAGGGGAGGCAGCACTTCCGATATGTGGATCATTGGGATTCCCGAGTCGGGAGGATACACACAAAAAGGACGGTATGATCCTGAACTGGCAGCAATTTATGAAATGTGGATTATTGGGATTCACGGGTCACTATGATACACACAAGAAGGACGGGATGCACATGAACTGACAACACTCTCCGATATGTGGATCATTGGGATTCCCGGTTGATAGGATATGAACAAGATGGACGGGATGGACTTGAACTGGCAGCAACCTCCTGGCAGGCAGGTTTGCTATCGTCCTTTACGAGGGTTTAAACTTATGTGTGGCGGCGGTGGGGGAGGGGTGTGTGGAACCACAGCAGTAGGTCCACAGGTACAGTGACTGAGGAGGAGTTGGAGACTAATCCCAGTACAACTAAGACCAACAAAACAAAACAGTGTACTGAACACAATGGCCTGGCATGTCTGAAGTGTGCTGATTTTAATATGAGGAATCTGTTTGTTTGAACAGATATTTCGATGTCGCTGCATGTCAGAAAATAGAAGAGATAATGGTTAATTGTCCACTGTGTCCTTCACTGGACCAACTTGTCTCTCCAGGCACCAAAACTTGTTACTGTGGGTCAGAGAACTTCAGAATTAATACAACACAGAAGGAGGCCATTCAGCCCACCATGCGTCCATGAGCTCTCCAACTTGACAACTTGAAAATAGAGGGAATGATCGGAGCTAGACTGAAAGGGAGAGAAATAAACAGAGAGAAAGACAGTGAAGTGAGATAAACAGAGTGAAAAAAGGAGCGACAGAGTGAGTGAGAGCAAGGGGTGTCAGACGAATGTGAAGTTAGATCAGGAGACAGCATGAGGAGAAATACACAGAAACTTTTCTTAGAAACTCTCACAGACTGTTTGGTGCCATACCCTGTGAGCAAAATGCTGATACTGGCTGTCATCCCAGATCATTTATCGCCAATAACATCCCAGAGCTGAGTTGCTGACAGCTAACACAATCCAATAGACCAATAGATTGGTTCCAGGGAGAAGGTGGATTAATTTATATACTCTGGGCCAACAGGAACATATAGCCCCTGTAGACACTGCGTGAGAGGCAGGGTGGAATCTCAGTGAAGGGAATCACTGGCAGGGGGGAAATCAGGATCTCAGCTCTGGGTCAAATAATGATTGATAAAGTTTCCACACCACTTCCATGGTTTTGTAATTCACATTATAATTGATTTAGCTCCACATAGTAAGTATATTTTAACAATATCGTCTTTTTGTAGTTTTCATATTTTGGGATGTACAGAAACGCTTTTTTATCTTTGTATTTTGTGTTGAATAAACACATTTTATTACTGAGGAAGAAAGGACCTGCTCCGTTGGCACAGTGGTCATCTGAACCGTGCTGAGACCAAGTCCGAGTGAATCCGAACCGGGGCTGCAGACAGAGCTTTAAACTGATTAAGAGAGAGAGAGAGAGGAGTGTGTGTGTGTGTGTGTGTGTGTGTGTGTGTGTGTGTGTGTGTGTGGTGTTGGGGGTGCAGTTATAAGGTTTAATTAGAAAAGCCGAATTAAAAGAGGAGGCAAAAGTACAGAACTCAGTAGAGGTTATTAAAATCTCCAGCACAGGCACAAATAGGATAGAGCATCTGGAAATGTTTAACATATCAAACTTCAGGCGCACTGCACAAATGAATGACAATGAGAAGAGGGACGGACAATGCAAGACTGAAGAGGTTACAACTGAATGCATGCTGTACAAGGAATAAGGTAAATTAGCTTCTGGCGCAGAATTAAATCAGCAGGTAAGAAGCGAGGGGCATCAAAGAGATGTGGCTGCAAGGGGATCTGAATATTTAAGGATATCTATCCTATCGAAAAGATAGGCAGGTGGGCAGAGGGAGTGGATTTGCATTGTTATTTAAAAAATGAAATTAAATCAATAGTAAGAAAGGAAGTAAGGTCAGATTGTGTAGAATCTGCGTGGGTAGAATTGAGGAACCACAAAGGTAAGACAACCACAGTTGAAGTCTTGTACAGGGCTCCAAAGAGTAGTCAGGAGCTGGGGCAGAAGATACACCAGGAGATAGAAAAGATGTGTCGGAAAGGCAAAGTACAGTAATCATGGGTGATGTCAGTATGCAGGGGCACTGGGAACATTAGATTGGTAGTGGTTCGCAAGAAAAGGAATTTTAGGAATGTTTATGAGATGGCTTTTTGGAGCAACTTCTGGTGGAGCCCACTCGGGAACAGATGATACTGCATTTAATGACGCAGGATTCGTGATGGAGATTAGGATGAAGATAAATTTTGGAAGCAATGATCAAAACATGGTTGAATTTATTCTGCAATTGGGAGAGAGAAGATAGAATCAGAGGTAACAGTATTTCAGCTGACTAAAGGCAACTACAGAGGCATAAGGGAGAACCTGGGTAGAATTGATTCGGAGAGGGGTCAAGCATGAAAAAACAGGGGAACAGCAATAGCAGCAGATTCCAAGATTAATTCAGGAGTCACAGCAGAGATTTTTGCCGAGGAATAAAGGCATCGTACAGGGAAGATGAGGCAGCCAGGGCTGACGACGGAAGTCAGGGATTGCATACAAGCAAAACAGCAAGCGTGTAATGCGGTGAGGGGCAGTGGGAAACTAGAGAATTGGGAAACTTACAAAGATTAACAGAGGGCAAAAAAAGGACAGAGAAGATTAGATATGGAGATAAGCTAACCAGCAACAAAGGAGACTGTAAGAGGATCTTTAGATATACAAAGTGCAAAAGAGAGGCAAAAGTGAATATGGACCACTGGAAAATGATGCTGGAGAGACTGCAGTGGAAAACAAAGAAACGAATGAGGAACTTTGCATCAATGTTCATGGTGGAAGACACGAGTAATTTCCCAAAAATTGAAGAGAGTGAGAGGGCAGAGCTGGTATGGTGGTCATCACCAAGGAGAACATGCTAGAAAACAGAACGGCCTGAATTTGGATAAATCACCTGAATCATATGGACTACACCCCAGCATTGTAAGGGAGATAGCTGAAGAGGTAGTGAAATTGAAAGTAGTAATCTTTCAGGAATGACTAAAATCAGGAATGGCTGGAAAATTGCTAACGTGACACTCCATTTAATAAGGAGAGTTAGGCAGAAGATGGAAAATTACAGACTGATTAGCCTAACCTTGTTTGTGGTTAACACCCTGGAATCCATCGTGAAGGATGGGATTTCTGAATACTTGGATTTAGCAAAATAGTCCAAAGTCAACATTGTTTCATCAATGGGAGGTCATGCCCAACTGGAATACTTTGCGGGAGTAACGAGCAGATTTGACCAAAGAGAACCAGTAGATGTTATCCACCTTCTTCTATAAAATCCTTTGATAAGGTGCCACGCAGGAGGCGATAGAAAAAGATTAGTGCCCCTGGTGTTACAAGCAAGGTGCTAGCTTGGATAGATGCATGGCTGTCTGACAGAAAGCAGAGAGTGGGGAGAAAAGTGTCCTTCTCAGGACGGCATCCAGTGACAAGTGGTATTCCTCAAGAATCAGTGTTGGGATTACAAAATTCGCTTTGTGCATTAATGGTCGGCATGAAGGAACTGAGTGCATTCTGACTAAGTTTTCAAACAGTGCAAAGATGGAATAGAGGGATAGGTAGCATCGAAGAGGTGGTTCAGCTGCAGGAGGGTGCAGTAGCACCCTCTAGCAACCCTTCTGATGCTCGGCTTCCAGACCACCAACCTCAGGATACAACGCATCATCCTCCGCCATTTCTGCCACCAACAGTAAGACCACACCACCGGAGATATACTTCCCTTCCCAAAGCTATCAGCATTCTACTGAGACCATTCTCTTCACGACTCCCTCGTTAGCTCACGAGTCCCACCTTCCACACCCCAACAAGCCACCTTCCACTCCCAGCACCTTCCCTTGTCATTGCAAGAGGTATGAAACCTGTGCCAACAACTTCCTCCTCAGTTCAATCCAAGGCCCAAAGGATTCTTCCACATCAGGCAGAGAAGATCCTGTGCATCCAAACACCTCATCTACTCTGTCCATTGCTCCTGGTCTCCTCTACACTGGGGAGCCAGGGCGTCAACTTGCAGAACGGTTCAGGGAACACTCTCCGTCACATACCCAACAACCCCACTTCCCTGTGGCTGAATAATTCGCCTCTCCCACCACACCTCCAAGGACATGCAAGTTCTTGGCTTCCTCCACTTCATTCTAGCCACCAGACGTCTGGATGAAGAGCGCGTCGTCTTCCAACTTGGAACCCTTCAACCACATGGTATCCAGCGCAATGTCACCAGCTTCCTCATCTCCTCTCCCTCCACCTTATCCCAGATCTAACCCTCCAACTGAACACCGCCTGTTGAACTGTCCTACCTGTCTATCTTCCTTCCCATCTATCCACTCCACCTTCCACTCTCACCACACACCTCTATTTAGACATCGTCTTCCAAGCTACCTTCCTCCCACCCCCTCCCATTCATCTCTCAATCCCTTCCCGCCCACCCACTTCATTCCCGATAAAGGATTTATGTCTGAAACGTCGAATATCCTGTTCCGCAGAGTCCGTCTGACTGGCTATGCTTTTCTAGCACCACACTTTTTGACTCTGATCTCCAGCATCTGCAGTCCTCACTTTCTCCTGCTGAAGGATTTGCACAGGTTAGGGGAGTGATCAAAAAAGTGGCAGGTGGAGTATAGCGTGGGCAAGTGTGAGGTCATGCAGTTTGCCAGCAAAAATAAAGGCATGGACTATTTTCTAAATAGCGAGCTAGTTCAGAAGACTCGGGGGTGGGGGTGGGGTGGGGTGGTAGTCCAAGGATCTTGAAAGGTAAACCTGCAGGTTATCAGCAGTTGGGAAGGCAAATAAAATGATCCCATTTATTTCAAGAAGGCTTGAATATAATTGCAGGGATGTACTTCTGAGGCTTTATAAGGTTTTGTTCAGGCTACATTTGGATTATTGAGCACAGTTTTGGGTCCCATATCTCAGGAAGGATGTACTAGCCCTGGAGCATTTTCCGATAAGATTCACAAAAGTGGTCCCAGGCATGAAAAGCTGAATATATGAAGAACATCTGAGGGCACAGAGTAAAGAGAAGACCTTTTCAAACACAGATAAAGATGAACCTCTTCAGCCAGAGAGTGGTGAATCTAGGGAATTCACTGCTACAGAAGGCTATCAAGGCCAGGTCATTGAGTATATTTAAGAGTAAGATAGTTTCTTGATTGTAAAGGGGATGAAGGATTACAGATAGAAAGTGGAAGAATGGTGTTGAGAAGCTTAACAGCATCATTGAATGGCGGAGCAGGCTCAATGGCTGAATGGCCAAATTTCTGCTCCAATGTATTCTGGTCGTATGGTTAATATTGGATCTCCTCACTCCTCATTGGAGATGTGTCCTAGAATTTGATTTTCTTATGATTTATAAAGAGTAACATCCCAATACTGATGACTGGGAAATATCATGTTCCCTCCCTCCAGTCTCTGCAGCCATGTCCCCAATAACATAATCACACTGAAATTGAAAACCAATGCATGGTACTTAATCACAGTTGATTGACATCGACAACATTAAGAGCATGACACTCACATGCCCTCTCTGATCCTCGACTAACCATCTGAATTGTGTGTCATATCATATTCTCTGCTAACACATCGATGCCATTTGTCTGTTATACTTCATGTTGTCGAAGGCACATTTGCCTGTCAGAGTATGGACTAGAAAAGTTCTCTCCATATTTTACTGACATTATAATCACTGATCAGTAGTTACAGACTGTACGTTTCCATTTATAAACGGAGAAACTTGTTTATGTTCTGACAATCCTCTGACATTACTCCCATATCCAAGGCAGATTGAATGATTACACGCAATCAATCTACCATCTCCAATATTCATTCTCTCCGCCACTCCCACATATCCCAAAATAAATGAGTAAATTTTAAACGTTCTTTTAAATTTTAATAAAATCAATATTGAACTCAAAGAGGTTAAATTGAGTTATTTGTTCAGTGACTGTGATTAATGTAAATCTCCGTGGATCCTAATCATCCCAGTGGAGAGTTTCCATCGTTGAAAATAAATGGGCTCTGTTCAATGTGCTATCCCATAGTGTGAGTAGGAGCATCACTTACAGCACTAACAGGGATCAGCAGCTCGAGAGATACGGAGATGAGAAATCAGAATCTGAGACCATTAGACAGAAATTTACAATAATAGTTCATAATCTGAGGACAATGTATAAGAATGCTCCAACAATGGATCCGAATCTGAGAATATTAGACTGGAATGTTCCAACAATGGATCCGAATCTGAGAACATTAGACTGGAATATACAAACAATGGATCCGAATCTGAGAACATTAGACTGGAATGTTCAAACAATGGACAGGAGTTTATACCAGGGTCTTTACTGGCTTTCTCAGCCTTGGATATCATTAGCATATCGGATCCAGGATATCCTTTGGATTATTCAAGGTGGTTACTATCCCATTCTCGCGATAGTTGGTGTTCCTGGTACGTCATTATATTTGTCTACTCAACTTGGTTGAACTGAATTTCAGCTCATGATATGTACATTTTGGAAAGTGCAAGTCAATATCTTCAGTTCCAAACAAAAATTCATTTACTTATATATTATAACTATCAAACTACGATTTATAAATTACTCACTGATATACGAGAAGGAACCAGAGTCTTCTCAAACTCCATAATCCATTTTGTCCTTCACAGGTTTACATCTCCATGTCCTCCCCACTCACCAATCCTGTCCAATACCACCGTCATGATATCCCAGTCTCGTCCTCAGTCTCAGTGCAATATCTGAATAAACCATTTGTGCCTTTGTTCAATCCGGATGCAACAGTTTCACGTTCCTAGTAACCATGTCCGTCACTAAATAATTGCTGTTGAGAATGTTTAACTTGTTCTCTGCACATCAGGGAAAACAGTTTATAGTGGTCAAGCCATTGACTCATAATCTAGAGCCACAGAATAATGGTCTGTTGATATCTCATGCAGGAAATTGGGGAGTTTAAATGCAACCATTATCGTTTGTTATAAAAACCAATCTGCTTGCCTCAAGACCTTTAAGGAAGTCAATGTGTCATGATTCCCTCCTCAGGTTTCCGTGCGACTTCTGTGATGAACACGTGGGTGTACTGTACGTTTTAGAGAATTACAAACCAACAATAACGACCTGACAGCATCAAGAGTTCTGAAAAATACATATAATGTAACGTTTGGTCGAACAACCCGATTAGCTCATTGTCTCGAAACAAATTCAGCAAAACATTTTAAATTATACTCCAAAATATCCACCTCCAACCAAGTTTTAATTTATTATATTGACAATCTTAACAGCCAATGATACCATCCAATAGTTTGGTGGTACAAGACCATGGAAAATTGAAAAATTGAGAGAAGAACGGCCAAGCTACCAGCATACAAAGACTGCCTGTAACATAGCTTTCCTATAAGTACCTTTAACTGGTGAAGCAGAGTCCCCAAGAAGAAAAGAAGACAGGAAAATGGAGAAGAACCAAAAGCTTCCTGGTTTTGAGATAAGCAGTTTTGTTTTGTATATCTTAATTAGGAGTCTTGTCGACCTAGTATTGTGGAGGGGAATGATCAAAGACAGGTTAGAGGAAGAAGTTGTAAATAGTCGTTCGTTTATTATTCTCTGTTATACTTTAAGAAATAAAGTTGTTATATTTTACTTTAAATAAATTTGGACTCTAGAATTATCACAGATTACTGCATGGGATAAATCTTTTCTCTGTTGCTGGTTTTAATTAAACAGGAAGATTTATCCTGTGTTGTGACACTACAAACCCAAAGCTATGCGTTTTACTCTTTCCAGTACTGTGGAACAGTTGAACCAGCCACTCAGTTCAAGATCTGCATAACATGCTGACCTTACCAGGGCTTCATACATCCTGGGAGAGAAGAATAAAGGTAAAGATAGCTCCCTTTCTCTGCCTGTTTTCTGTATTGCTACATTTCATTTCCTGTCAGGTACATGATCATCCCCTATTTTAGGTGTATACAATCTCATTGAAATTCTCCCCGAGAGTGATGCACATCTCCATAGGAATCTCTGGTGCTGGCTTTATTGATGCTGCAGTACAGATCTAAGGCATTTATAAATTCCATGTCAGTCGTTGTGCATGGAGAAGGAATGGCTTTTTGTGGCACATGAAATAAATGGCGATGTCTAAATGAGAGAAAAGATGTTTTTGACAATCCCTGAGAGTGTTGTTGAGACAGTATTTTGGGTACTGTGGATAGTATTTATCTAAAGTTTCACCAGACTAATCCCTGGGATGATGACACCATGAACAGTGAGTGAAACTCAGTGAGAGAATAAGAGGTGGTTGCATTGAACCTTAAGGGGGATGGACAATCACCCATGATGTTCTAAACAGACACTGATACAGTGATAAGTTCCATTGTTTTTTTCACTCAGATTACATGATTTCGATATTTTAAGAGCCTCTGAGAACGTTCGACCCAACCACCCCCACTCCCTATTTCAACTGAGACAGAGAGAGAAAGAGAGGAGAGAGAGAGGGGTGGGGGGGGGGGTGGTTTCAGGCTTTTGAATAAATTCTCCCAACGTTAATACAGTTCAATTGGTGCGTGATCCTGCCATGAACGCCATGTTATCCATAATCCCGACAGCAGCAACAGTACCTTTGTTATAAAAGTGTTATCTCTTTCCAGCATTATAGAGAGAAGGAAAATCTTTTTTATGCCACAGGAAAGAAACGGAGATGTCTAAGAGGAAAAAGAGTTATTGTGATCATCGCTGAGAGTGTTGTTGAGGCAGTATTTGTGACACTGTGGACAGACTTTCTCTCCTTCATAAGGAATGATCGCCTTGCCACAGAGAGAGTGCAATGGAGCTTCTCCAGACTAATCCCTGGGATTATGGTACCATGAGGAGACAGTGAAGATTAATCTCTGGCGTTGTGACAGAATGAGAGGTGATTGCATTGAAATTTGAGGGGGAGGGACAGTCACTCACGATGTTCTAAATGGACACTGATACGGTGAAATATTCCATGGCTTCTTTTTTACTCGGGTTACATGATTGTCGATAGTTTAAGAGGCTCTGAGAATATTCCCCTCACTCCACACCCAATCCCCATGTCGCATGAGAAAGACAGCGGGCCAGTCTTTGAATAAACTCTCCCCACATTAATACAGTGGATTTGGTCTATGGTCCTGCACTAAAAGTCTCGTTATCCACAATCCCTACAGCAGCCACAATACCTTCATGCTAAAACAGTTAACTATTCCCACCAGATTCTGATCTCCATGGAGAACATGGGTGTGTCTTCTCGGCGATGGAAGATGCCTCCTTGAGACTTAGCACAAATCATTTGTCTTCCCTCCTCACTGCCAGCAAACTATGTTAAAGAAACACACGTTCAACAAACAATGGAACCATGATTAACATCATGGAGTCCTCTATCAGTGCAGTCTCGTTTTCATTGGCTTGTCATGTTGGAACATCAATGACCCCCTCATGTTCCGTATAACTGCCTCGTAGGGATGAATAGACACCTCCTGGTCCCATGGAACAGGGTTAAGGGTCTGATTGGGCTCTGCCTGTTCCTGTTTAACATCTCGAAGCACTGAACAGACCACTTTCCTTCCTGTCTAACAGGCAGAAGTATTGAATGTGGTGTCACTCTTCCTGTTCCTGAATGCTAGCTCATACCCGTGTGCAACCAGCTGGAGATGCTGAATGAGCTCCTCTTATAACTGTGGAAAGGTGCAGTGTCTGGCCGTACTGTTACATAAATGTTACCGACACTTTAACAGCACAAACCGGAATGCTGTCCGGGTCTTGCTGCTCATGGACACAGAGGATTCAGGAGCTGATGGGGGACAAAATGTTCTGAACATTCTGTGATCTTCAGTCATCATAACTGCTTCAGATCTTATGATGGGAAAATACATTGATGGAGCAGCTGAAGATGTTTGTGCTGAGGGGGCTAACCCGAGGATCTCCTGCAAAGATGTCCTGGGACTGAGAAGATTGTTGGCAACTGACCCCAAACCTCTTTATTTGTGCTCTGAAAGACCCCGGCCAGTGGAAAGGTTACACCTGATCCACATTCAGATCAAATAAGTAGGTGGTCCCGATGCCATCCTCAGACAAATACTGCCGTGGTATCAAAGCCATTCGCTCTTTCCTGAGCCCCTGTGTTCGCCTCTTGTCCATATCAACAGGTGTTGGTGTATGAAAAGGGAGGGCTTTCCTCTCACCGAAGGTAATCCCTGTCAGGAATTATCTGGGCGAGAGAGTTAGGGGAGCTTTATCTCTGAAAGCATTTAAGGAAGACATAGATGGATTTTTGACCTGTCAGAGAGCTAAGGGGTGAAGAATTGGGCATTAAAGAGGAGTTACTGTCAACAGTAGATCAGCCATGATGTTATGCAATGGCTTGATCATCCAAATTACCTGATGTTGTTCCTTTTGTCCTCATAATCAGTAATTGCAAAGTTAATGGCTGTAATGTTCCTGAAAGTTCTTTTATTGAATGTTGCAAACAGAGAGGGTAAAGTATTTTGTGAGTTATCTCTGGTTGAAGTATGGGGACTGTATTCACGGTGAATCTGGGTCTATGCTATCACCAACAAATGAACCACAAGTTGCGGAGAGGAAATACTCTATAAAGAGACCAGAAGCATCTGTGGAAACAAATAACATTTTCCAACCAACACTAAACCATGTGTGACAGTCTTGAGGGACTGAATGAGATTCTGTATTACTGTTGACCAGGTATTTGGAGCAAGTAGCCTCCATCTGTTCCTTGCAGGAGATGTGAGGGGTTGAATAGATCATAGCAACACAGGACTGAGCAGCAGGAATGGGCTATTAAATACTTTGTCACCGCTTCATGTGCTTTTGCTCAAAGCAGCGCATTTCTGTCCGTATACCATTTTACGACATACCAAAACAAATTTGAATAAATGCAAACATCCAGGCACCACAATCCTCTGGGGAAGGGAATTTCCTTTTGAACAGCCTTTTTGAAATTCTCATTTGTGTTCCAACAAATGTTGAAGGGTCACTATGTTCTTTTCCAGTCCAACTCCTCCACTGATTACACCCATCTTAAATGCAATCAGTTTAGTGAGGTGGCCAATGATTTAGGTCTCAGAGTAGGCCATATTCTTGAAAAATGTGAGGCACAGAAAGTTAAACTCATAACAAATGGTAAAATGATGGACTGCCCCACAATGTTATTCTACCTTTGAAGTTATTCTGCTCACAAAAGCTACTGGTCGTGGGATTTCTTTCTGGAACAGTGGAATTTGGCTGAATTCCCTTCATTTCTGGCAGTGGAGAGATTTCAAGAAATCCTCACCAGGAATCCTTCACAAGTGGTAAAGATGACGCAAGAATTTTATTGTCTCACACTTTGATATCTGGTGGAACAAAGTAAGAGAGAAGGGTCAATCAGCTGCTCCTTCTCAGATAGGGAACATTTTTCTCCCTCTCTGTGTTGGAACATACAATTTTGTCACTGAACACCAAACTGGACCATGTGCGATCTCCTGGAGCAGTCTCTGGAAAACCTGATTATGGATTATATGCAGGTGCGTCATTGCTCTTGTTGTACACAATTCCTTCCAATCGCAAAAAATGTCCCCACTTTATAATTTGCTGACATGCTTACATGTGTCTGTGTAATTTGTAAATATTGGTAGGTGTCTTCATAGTCTGTGTGTTAATATCAATGCATCTTTTTCTTAAAGTTTGTTCTCTAGCTTTAGTCTCCCTGACAGGAGATAATATGCATCCAGCTGATACACTTTCCAGAAAGTCATGGATGGTTCAATACTATTTCTCAGCTATGATCAAAACTGATAATCCCCCATAGCAAAAGGCATTCCAGGAATGTGTAAAGGGAAACCTCTTTGAAAATCTTCGAAAATAATTATATATTTTTATTTTAGTGTTAGGGGATCAATCCTGCACACAGTACATCAGGTGTGGTCTCAGCAATGCCCTGTCCAGATGCAGTAAAACATTCCTGTAATTAAACTTGATACCTTTTGCCAAAAACAGCATCATTCCACTTACCTTCCAAATCACTTGCTGCATCTGACTTCATATGATTCATGTCGCAAGAACATGGAAACCTCCTGTATCGCAGAGTTCGGCAATCTCTCTCCATTTAAATTGTTTACCATTGTTTCAACCTTCATGCCAAATAGACAACTTACCGTGTGTTCCTTCTGCTGAAGGTTTGCTCACTCACCTTCCCTGCCTGTCTCACATTGCAGACTGACTAACTCCATTTGACGACACATTGAATGACCATCTTGGTGTATGAGCTAATTGAGCTCCAAGCCATTCCCTCCCCTTCCTCCAGATCTTTGATACAGATTGTTGATCATTGATGACCCCACAGTGATCCCTGAGACACTCCATCAGTTAAAGCTTTGCAGCTTGAAAATAAACATTTATCTCTACTTCCTATTTCCTGTAGGGGCAGCTTCCCTATTTCTGTGTAGCAACTCAGGTGGGTTGAATGGTCTCCTCCTGGACTGTGTAGTGTAGTGAATGAGCTGAATTAATTCTATAATCCTGTGTAATTCCTTAGAGGGGCGGAATGGACCCCTCCTGTGTCATTGTAACGATACTGTCTGACAGAATAGAGTGGTCCCCAACCCTGTAACAGCATCGAGAAGTGGATTGAGGTAACAATACATGGGATAGGGGCAGAAGTTTGCCCTTTGGCTTCTCCATTCAGAATGCTCATGGCTGATCTGAGTGTGTCTGATCATCCATTTCCTGTGTGTTCCCAATAAACACTGACCCTTCTGTCCAGTAAAGATCAGTCGAGCTCAGCCTTGAATATCTTTAATAACCGAGTCTTCACTCCTCCCTGGGGATGAGGACAACACAGGTAACACAACACTAACGGAAAAGGGACGTCCTTATTTCATTGTGGGATTGTTATTTTCAAACTGTGTTAATTGAACATCAAATCAACACCACTTTTCAGACATAAGGAGAGAATAATTAGGAATAATTTGGAACATAATCCATTCCGGAATCCAATCCTATCCCACATTCCCACTGACCCTTTCCATTCAAATATATATCGCACCCAGCCTCTGCTGCTGTCTCAGGAAGAGAAGACCTGATAGCATAATACCGCAGGAGCATTAAGGAAATGATCAGATTGAGGCCATTCAGTTTATTGATTCGGAACGTCCGTTCAATAATTTCTTATATGTTCCTCAACCACATTCTTCTGCTTTCTACTTAGAATCCTTGATCCCCTTACAAATCAATTGTCTTAATGACACTAGTGTCTGTGCCTCTGTGTATCTGTATGTGAGTGAGTATTTGTGCGTGTGTGTGTGTGTGTTTGTTTGTGTGTGTGTGTGTGTGTGTGTGTGTGTGTGTATCCATGTGCTTATTATCTGTGAGTTTGCGTGTCTACATCAGTCTGTCTGTGTTTCAGCCAGTGTTTCCATCTGTATTTATGTCCACTTGTATGTGACTGCATATGTATTTGTGTGTTTTTAAGTGTATGTATACTATCTCCTGGTAAGTATTGTGTGTGTTCACCTATGTATTTCTGTGTCTGCTTCTCTGTGCAGGGAGGTATCTGCGTGTGTGTTTTTTTTTGGAAGTATAAGGACTGTTGTTGGAACTGCCAGTGGGTTTAGTTTGAGAATCGTCTTTCACTGAACATTGATCCTTACCTGGTCAGTAGGACATGGATGTTTCAGATTCTCCACACGAGGCGTTCAGGTCCGCTCCAGCTCTTCAGGAGTTCTCCCTACATGGAGTGGGGGGAGTGGAGTGAGGTAACAGATATTGGGCACTCCACTAAGCGGCTTGGCCCTTTCTATCCTATTCAGGCTGTTTCTCCTCGAATGGGAGAAAGGGATGGAGTGGGACTGGGAATGGGTGACACGGCTGTATGTGCTGGTGTAGGTGGGGGGAGTTGTGAGGTGTCTGGAATGAGTCAGTCGACAGTTTTGAATCCATATAGTATGATTAGTTGCTGAATTCAAGAGTGAGAGTGGGAGTGCTTGAGCCTTATTTGGAGACAGAGCATGAACCTTGTTCGGTGTTAGGTGCTATAACAGATATACAGTGAGTGTGAGGGAGCAGAGAGTATATGGTAACTCTTATCCTAACAGAGCGAGGAAGATATTGTTGCTTGTCCAGTATTGTGGGACATTTCTTCAGATCATCTCAGCGTCGACGTGAGCATCCCTGAATGTCTTGTCCAAGACAGTCACTAATAACGACACAGACCTGTCCCTCAGCTTCCAGAGAATCAGTTTAGGTAGAGTTTACAGACAGCAAGGAGAAGCTAATATTGGTGTGTTATATATTGAAACCAAAACGGTAGCAGAAAATCTGAGCATCACGTGCTCTGGAAATTAGATAAGCAAGTTTTGTGGATACCGCAGTCTTATTGAATGGTCTCAAGTTGTATCTAAGCTGCGTTAACTATGACAGCTGAAGAAGTGAAAAACAAGTTCTGCAAGTGTATATGAGGTGGGTTGAAGAGTATGTTGTGAAGCAAAGTAGAGAGCAGGTTATTTTGGATTTGATGTTGTATGGCCAGAATGATGAATTATTAACCTTGGTCTGAAGCAGCTTTTAAGGGATAATGGCATTTATAAGATGCATTTTACAAGGTGTCTGTATACAATATAGGATGCTTAAATATTCTAGTCAAACATCATGGAAGACTGAAGGCTAGAGTGTCAAGACATCTTCAGTGAATTTGGAAAGTACAATATAACATTCAGTGGGAGACAAGCAATGGTTGTTAGAGCCATAGAGTACGACAGCATGGAGACAGGCCCATCATCCCAAACTGATCCATTCCGACCCAAGTATCCATCCATGCTAACCCCATTTCCCTGCCATTGCCCCGTACCCTTCTAATCCTTTCCTATCCATGTATTTGTTCAAATACCTTTTAAATCTTGTTAACGTATCCACCTCAACCACTTCTCATTCCATATGCATAACAGCCCCTGTGTTAAAAAGTTGTTCCACATGTTCCCTTTTATTCTGCCCCCTCTGACCTTACACTGATGCCCTCTAGTCTGTGATTACCAAACTCTAGGAAAAAAAGATTGTGTGCATTCACTCTATCCATGCCTGACATGATCTTATAAACCTCAATATGATTCCCCCCTCAGTCTCATGCACACAAAAGTAAAAAGTCCTAGCTTGTCCAACCTCTTTCTATAACTCACACTATTAAGACCTTGGCAACATGCTTGTAATTTTTTCTGCACTCTTTCCAGTTTAATAACATCCTTCCTATAGCAAAGTTAACAAAACTGAACATAACACTGCCAATATGGCCTCACCAGCATCCTGTATAACTGCAACATAACTCCCAAATTTCAATGCTCAGTGATATAAACCGATTAAGGCCAGTGTGCCAAAAGCTCAATTCACTGTCTACCTCGGAATCAACTTTCAGAGAACCATGCACCTGAATTCCAAGATCCGTCTGACCCATTACACCCGTTAGGACCCAACCATTCACCATGAAACTCCAACCATGATTTGACTTTCTAAAATGCAAGAACTTGCACTGATCAATATTAAAATCCATTTGCCATTTCTCAGCCACTTCTCCAGCTGATCAAGATACTGCTGTAATTTCTGAAATTTCTGATAACCTTCCTCACTCTCCATGATGCCGCTTGTTTTAGTGCCATCTTCAAACTTACAAATCATGCCTGTACATTTTCTTGTAAATTATAGATATATGTAATATGTAGTGGTCCCAGCATCATCCCCTGAGGCATTTCACTATTCACAGGCCTCCAGTCTGACCAGCATGTTTCCATTATTAATCTCTCCTTCCGACCATCAAGGCAATGTTGTAGCTAAATTGCCAGCTCCCCTTCAATTCCATGTGATCGAACCTTCCAGAGCGGCGTACCAGGTGAAACCTTATGGAAGGCTTGATTGGAATCCATCTAGACTACATATACCACCCTGACCTCCTAAATGTTGCTGGTCACTTTACCAAAGAACTCCAACAAAATTGTGAGTCATGATCTCCCTTGCACAAACTCCCGTGCCGAATTTGATGAAGAGCTTTTGCCCGAAACATCAATTTTCCTGCTCCTCGGATGCTGCCTGACCTGCTCGGCTTTTCCAGCATCATTCTAATCTTACTCCGAACCACACCCTGTCTTTCCAAATGCATGTATATTCAATTCTAAAATAACCTACCCACTAGCTTTTAGGATGACTGGTCTTGGAGTTCCCAGGTTTATCTTTGCAGCATTTCTTGAATACAGGCTCAGCATTCGCTACGCTCCAGTCGTCCAGGACCTTACTCGTTGGCCTGCGATGATAGAAAAGAGCCAAGCAGTGCTCCTGCAATTTCTTCTCTATCCCCTGCTATCCTCCTGTGGTGTTCCTGAATATAACTGTTCAGGACCAGGAGTTTTTTTAGAAATAATGCAAAGTCTGGAACATACCAATGTTTGTCATCTTTATAAATGATCTAGAGGAGGGGCTTGAAAGCTGGGTGAGCAAGTTTGCGGATGACACAAAGGTCGGTGGAGTTGTGGACAGTGAAGAAGGATGTGGCAGGTTACAGCGGGATATAGATAGGTTGCAGAGCTAGGCAGAAAGGTGGCAGATGGAATTCAATGTAGCTAAGTGTGAAGTGATTCACTTTGTTAGGAGTAACAAGAAGATGGATTACTGGGCTAATGGTAGGCTACTTGGTAGTGTGGATGAGCAGAGGGATCTTGGTGTCCATGTACACATATCTCTGAAAGTTGCCACCCAGGTAAATAGTGCTGTGAGGAAGGCATATGGTGTACTGGGCTTTATTGGTAGAGGAATTGAGTTCCGGAGTCCTGAGGTCATGTTGCAGTTGTATAAGACAATGGTGCGGCCTCATCTGGAGTATTGTGTGCAGTTTTGGTCGCCATACTATAGGAAGGATGTGGAGGCATTGGAACGAGTGCAGAGGAGGTTTACCAGGATGTTGCCTGGCATAGTAGGAAGATCTTATGAGGAAAGGCTGAGGGACTTGGGGCTGTTCTCATTGGAGAAAAGAAGGTTTAGGGGAGATTTGATAGAGGTTTATAAGATGATGAGGGGTTTAGATAGGGTAGACACTGAGAACCTTTTTCCGCTAATGGAGTCAGCTGTTACTAGGGGACACAGCTTTACATTAAGGGGTGGTAGGTATAGGACTGATGTTAGGGGTAGATTCTTTACGCAGCGGTTGTGAGTTCATGGAATGCCCTGCCAGTAGCAGTGGTGATCTCTCCCTCTTTATGGTCATTTAAGCGGGCATTGGATAGGCATTTGGAAGTTATTGGGCTAGTGTAGGTTAGGTAGGATTTGGTCGGCGCAACATCGAGGGCCGAAGGGCCTGTACTGCGCTGTATTTTTCTATGTTCTATGTTCTATGTTCATACGTCTATTTATTTCAAGTACAAACACCAAAGAGTGAGAAAGTGACTCAATGATGGTGAACATAACAAATTAGAAAATATGTTAATCATAGGAAGAAACTTCAGAAGAATTCCAACTGTTGTGGAAACCTGAGAACTCTCAGAAATTAACGATGCGAAAAGGCCATGAAACTGAAAAGGAAATCAAAAAGAGAACATACCTGCTAACGAACAGGAATACAAAGACTGCATCAATCTACGATCTATATTTCAAAGGAAACAAAATAAAAGCACGACCAAACGTGAAAATTTGTAATCGGGAGAGGAGAGGTCATTTTGGAGAACAGGGAAATGGCCAAGAAAACAACCAGTCACTTTGCATCTGTCTTCATGTCTTCCAGAAAATCTCCTAGTAATACCAAGTGATCATATCGGACTCCTGGAGCTAAAGACATAAAGTCAATTCATATCAGTAACAAGGTAGTGCTTGAACAATGGAGCAGGATTGAACATTGCTAAGTCTGATGAAACAGATGTACGTCCTATCAAAACATCAGAAATAAATCACCAATAGTAGTATTAATTGCACTGTCGATGACTGTGTTTTATTTTCCTGTACATTCTGCAGAGTCTGGAAACTATTGTGGATAAACGTGACTCAAGCACTATAGCTGAATGGAAGGAATCCAAACAGCTACAAAGGGTAACATACATAGTGTGAAGAACTGCAGACCAATTAACTTGACATTTGTAGTGAAACTTTTGGAATCTATTACACAGGATGATATTTTTGCTATTTAGAAATTATCAGCAACAATGGAGAGAATCAGCATGCATTTCTGTTAGAGAAATCATACTTGATAAACTTTGGAATTGTTTGAAGTTGTTTCTTACAGCATAGATAAAAGGGAAGCAGCAGAAGTGGCATATATTGGATTTTCGGAAGGGTTTCTAAAAGATCTTAGTGAATTCGTAAATGCAATCAATGTAAAGGTTATTTGGTGGAATATACCTAAGTGGAAATTTAAAGTTTGCATCAACTTCATTTAAGAGAATCAGAACATTGATATAAAGACATGTTGAAGCAGTTTCTCAGTGTGTTGATGGGACCGTAGCTTGAGTATTGCGTACAGTTTTTGTGACCGAATCTCAGAAAGAATATACTGACCACAGAGGAAGTGCAGTGGAAATTCTCCAGATAAATCCCTCAGATGGTGAGATTGCCTAATGAGGAAACTCGGCCTGTGTTCTCTAGAGTTTCAAAAGTGTGGGGTGGGTCACGGTGAAATTTAGAAAATTCACAAAACATCTGACAAGTTGGAAATTAACAGAATGCTTCCCTCGCTGTCTATTCCACATCCAAGGCAAATTATGGCAGGATCTGGGACAGGCCAGTTAAGACTGCAATATGGTGGAAATTCTTCACTTGGAGGGGACTAATTAACACAGGGGCATGGAAACCTACCGGCAGGCAAGATTAGTGAGAATCTCCAGATATTCTCCAAGTGTGTCCAGCGGAACAGAATAACCAGGGAACAGGTAGGACTCATTAGTGACTTTCCAAGTCGCATCCAAATCAACTTTAGTGGTAGGAGACAGACGGTGGTGGTAGGAGGCTGTTTGTGCAATTGGAGGCTAGTGTCCAAAGGAGTACCACGGGGATCAGTGCTGTGTCTCTTAATATGTATGATTCGGAGGTGTTGGTGTTGGACTGGGGTGGTCAAAGCTAAACATTGCATAACACCAGGTTATAGTCCAAAGGTTTATTCGGTGGCACTAGCTTTCGAAGTGCTTCATCAAAGTGAACAACCACCTGATGAAGAAGCAGCGCCTCGAAAGTTCGTGCCTCCAAATTAACCTGTTGACTATAAGCTGGTGTTTCCTGATTTTAAACCTTATCATAAAGGATGCAGCTGTGAATATGGACGAGGGGTGGGGGGGTGCCATAAGTAAGTTTGTGTTTGATACAAAGATTAGCCGGGTGGTTGGCAGTGAGGAGGAAGGCTTTACGTTGCTGGAAGATACAGATGAAATGGTCAGATGGTCACATCAATGGCAGATGGAATGTAACCCTGATAAATATGAGGTGATGCACTTTGGAAGAAGGAACCAGGCAGCGGAGGACTAAATGAATGGCAGAACAAGAGGAAGCTCAGTGAGTGCTTCTCCACATATCCCTAACTGTGGCTGGACAGGGTAACACACAATTTCAGAAAGCATACGGGAGCGTAAACGCAGCCTTCACACATCGAAACATAGATTATAAGAGCTATGCGGAACTTTCGTTAGCCATGATGGAATACTGTGTGTAGTTCTGGGAGCTACATTACAGGAAGAATGTGATTGCACTGGAGAGGGTGTAGAGGCGATTCACCAGGATGTTTCCTTGGATGGAGCATATCAGCTTTGGAGAGAGGCAGGATAAGCTCGGGTTGTTTAGTTTGGAGCAGAGAAGACTAAGGGGGACGTGAATCAGGAGGATAAGATTGCGAGGGACATGGACGGGGTGGACAGACAGCAGTTGGCCCTTTTAGTGAAAGGGACACACTTTTTAAGTGAAGGGTTTGAGGCTTAGTGAGAATTTGGGGACTGTTTTTCACCCAAAGTATGTTGGGGTCTGGGATGCACTTCGTGAGAGGGGAATTGTTACGGTAACCTCAAAACCATTAAAAAATACATGGTTGTGCACTTGAAATGCCATAAGATTCACAGCGACGAGTTTTGTGTTGGAAAGTCGGGCTAATGTAGACCGTGCTGTATTTCTGTCAGTGCAGAGTCTGTGCTTCTGCGATTGTATGGCTGTGAAAGGTCAATCATTCAGTAGCTTAAGATAGGAATTGATGGATTTCTGAAGAATATCTTATCAAACTGTATATGAGTGAACTTGTAATATCTTCTGAAAATACGTCAATGACAAAATTAAGAGATGAAGGGGCAGCTTCCTTCCATTCTTCATCAGATAATTGAGGACAGGGAAATAGCGGATTAATGGGGCAAGTACTTCAGTTATGCCTTCACAAAAAAAAGCAAAAATAACATTTCCTCCCAATTCTAGGGAAATTTAGTCTGCTGAGAAAAAGGGAATAGAATGAAATTAGCAACTAAAATGTTTTAGAGAAAATATTGGACTGAAATTAATGGGCACAGACAAAGTCAATAGAGGTTTATGAAATAGGAATCAGATTTGAGAAAGTGGGTGTTAACAAAATTATGGAGAAGGTATCAACGCAATACGATTGGAATCTCAGAAAGATTTTTGATAAAGCCCCAAGCCTTTTGTGCAAATTCGAATCCTGTGGGACTGGGGCTAATATATGGTCATGGTTTTAGAATGGGAGAGCTGGCAGGAAACAGTGAGTTGGAATAAAACCATGTTTTTGAATGGAAGGCTTGGAGGATATAACAAGGATCGGGATTTGGCATCCAGCTATTCTCAATACACATCATATCTTTCACACCTGTATTCCATGGGCTTTAGGAAAATGTGTGGAGATCTCAGTGAGATATATAAAACTCTGTCAGTGTGTGACAGATTTGAAGCAGGGATGATAATTCACTTGATAAAAAAAAAGTTCACGAACCGCATTGCAGTCAAATCGTACTTAATAAACAAGCGTTATCAGAGAACTCCCTATATATTGATGGGCCGAAGGCACTATATTTCATAATGTTTAAACATATTTTGGGATATGAACATTGTGTGGGGAAAACTGCATTAAGGAGATGTTCGGCCATGAACTAGCATGGGGAAAGCTAAATGTGCTGAATGACCTCCTCCTCTCCCGATGTTTCTGTGCAGTCTGTGGGAAAGCTCTCAGATGTTAGGAAGGATGTCTATGCAGGGTCAGCAGGACTGTGTTTCCCATTCCCTTTTCTGATAACGAGGTTGATGCCAGATGTTCTGTCCAGTTTTATCCTTTAAGACATCAGAGTAGTTTGATACAATTGAGTATCTCACTTGGCCGATTCAGAGACACTCTGTGCGTCTGGGGTCACTTTTAGGCCAGACCAAGAAAGCATGGAGATTCACTTCCTGAAAGTATATTGGTGAAGGAGATCGATGTTTACAATCAACATTGGACACAAGATCACTATCACTGACACCAGAGTTTAGGTCTCGATATTTTATTAATTATTTTCAACTTCCTCCAGCTGCCAGAGCATTGGACTAGTCCGGATTCGTAATCCAATGCTATTTCTACTACAGTACCATCTCCACATGGGAATGCATCGGAAACCACATTGACCTGATTATTTCGGTGCTGTTTGACAGCTCTATCAAAAAGTATTCCCACCAATTTGACTATCGTGATGGGACTGAGGGGGTGGTAATTGGTCAGATTGTAATTATTCTCCTACTCAGGGACTGGACATAGTTGAGTAATGTTCCTCTTTTATCTTAGCCTGCTGGACGCACTTTCCTCATTCCCAAAGAAGGGCTCAGGCCCGAAACATCGATTCTCCTGCTCCTTGGATGCTGTCTGACCTGCTGCGCTTTTCCAGCAACACATTTTCATCTCTAATTTTCCTCATTGCCAGGGAGATGTCAGAGTTGGAGCTGGAATGAAACGGCTTCCCCAGGGACACGGCTTGTTGTGCAGCACAAGTCTTCAGTCCTATTGCAGGAATGGTGTCAGGGCCCATTGCTTTGTTGTATCTACTGTGTTCAGCTGTTTCCTCATGACAGTACAGCAAATCGAATTGCTTGAAGACTCGCATCTGTGATTCTATGGGAAACATGATGAGTTTGAGGTGGATCATCCACTCATCATGTCTGGCTGAGGATAGTGCAGACACTACGTACTTGACTTTTTTCACTGACATACAGACTTGTTCCGATATTTCAGATGAGGATATTTGTGGAGTCCTCTCCTCCAGAAAATTGTTTAATAGTCCATCGACATTTAAGTTTGGATTTGGCAGGATAACAGAGCTTAAATCTAATCTGTTAGTCTTGGGATCATTTCCCCTCTCCATCAGACATTAGTTCTGCTGGTCGGAATGTAACCAGTTAAGTGTGGTAGCTTTAATGGGTTGTTAACAGGTTTAGGTCCACGTGATTCCGATCCTGGCATGTTCACCCACACTCATTACTGAACCATGGATCGGCTTGATGGTAATGTTAGACTGATGAATTATCGTCGGGAAACTGTTACAGATTGTCGTTGAATACAATTCTGTTTCTGCTGCTGCTATGATCTACAGCACCAAATGATAACCCAGAGTGAGTTACAATATCTACAATTCAATTCTACTGACTCTCCCCCAGTTCAAACCGAGACCATTCACCCATCAGACTTGTATTCTGTACCTAACCTGGTTTCTGATGCAGTAACACTTGCATTTTCATAATCGTATTCTGCTGAGGGCCTCACTCTGATGTCACGCCTCTAATTTGTTACTTTAACTCAATCCATTTAAAGTAATTATCTAAATCGTTTCTTTTCCACAATGTCAACTTCTGTATTTGAAGTGAATGTGTTTTCCTCTGTTAGTCTCCCTGACCATGATTAAAAGCTCTGTAGTCTCAGTGATGCCAGACTTATGTAGTTTCAGAATCAAGGAACTTGTGCACCATGCGCTATTGTTCAGTTCCCAGTGTACGGCGCTCCATGTTGGACAGGATGTTTGAGCATCTTTGACATCCTTCTTTGGAAATTGTCCAAAAACAGAAATTGCTGTAGATGTTTCAGCATCTTCTGCAATGAATGCAGTGTTTAACTTTTAGGTCCAGTGACCCTCTACAAAGCTCCCAGTTTCTAAAGCAAGTTTGGTATTTTTATTACCAGTATCCATAGTTAGTTGTTTGTGAAAATTTGTTCTGTGCCTATTCATGTCTGGAGAAACTCCAAAGATCTGTCAGCATCTGCAGAGAGAGAGAAACGGCGTTAGCATTTCAAGCCCAGTGTGACACTTCTTCACAACTGAAAAGCATTGGAAAATTGGCTGTTCAATACCTTGCCCGAGATGGGAGATAGGTCACAGGGGAAAGAGGGCGTGGCAAAGATATACCGGCTTTTAACAGTGGTGAACAAGAAGATGATATAAAACGGGTTTAAATAAAGATGTGGATGGGAAAATGGGTTCTCTCTATTGAGTGCAAGATAAAGAAGACACAATCACACAAGGTCATAGGGAGGCCAGGAGGGAGAATGTTGACTATGTGGCATATAAAGATCTGGCCATAATTACGTTTTCACTGTCGAGATCATCCCCTCCTTTAGACAAAGGATATCAGGTGCTTGACTTTTTATTGACACTAGTAAGCGTTTCATGCTGCTTGAGTTTTGTAATAGGGAGAAAAAACACAAATCACAGTATGCAGTTTGGGCTGAGTATTGTTTACCTGTCATGTTTACTATAGTTTAAAATTTGCAGTATTTATCTTTAAATGCTTGATCTTGAAGTTAGTATTGGATGGAGTTTGAGGGATGGTTGAGGGATGACATTATAGAAGTTTCTAAAATCATGAGAGGTATGGATAGCGTGAATAGCCAAGATATTGCCCACGAGATGGGGGTGTTCAGCCATAGTAGGCATTGGTTTACGGTGAAAGGTGAAAGGATTAAAAGGGATGAAGGGGCAACGTTTTTACACAGAGGGTAGTGTGGGTATGAAATGAACTGCCAGAGTAAGAGTGCTGGATGCCAGTACAGCTACAACATTTAAAACTCATTTGGATAAAACATATGAATGGAAAACATTGAGAGGCCTATGGGCCAAATGAAAGCAGATGGGACGAGCTTAATTTGGAAAACCTGGCCAGCATGAACATTGAGAAAAGCTCCACGCAGAGTCAGTGGGGGTCGGTAAAGGGGAAATTATATTTTACCCTGTAAAATCATGCAAGCATTTCTAGAGATGCCTGAGAATGTAACAAGCGGACTTGATACAGGGGATCTGTTAGAACACCAGGCTTTCCAAAGTGTTTCCACAAGGTATTACAAAATAAACGTTCTTACACAAGTCAGAGGCTCGTAGGATGATGGAGAATGTATTAACATGAGATGATGATTGCTTAACATATAGAAATCGGAGAGTCAGGATTAATGGATCTTCATGATAAAGTGTATCTGCTGGAGGACCGCGGCTATCAGTCCGATGGCATCATTTATTTACACTCTATATTGATAATCTGAAGGAGAGAGCTGAGTGCAATTTACATTCGAGTTTGAGGATGACACTGAGAATCAAAATGCAGGCTGTTATTTAATGGAGACGACTTCCAGAAAAGGAACAGTACAAAGGGATTGGAGTGTTCCTGTGTATGAAACATAAAGTCAGCATGCTGATGCAGCAAGTAACTAGGTTGGTTCAATAGCCGGCATCCTGGGGTGGTGTTATTGCGAATTTCTAAAACGGTGAAGTGATATTCATTCGGGTTTAAATGAATGAGGAGTGATACAGATGAAAAATACAAGTAACTTGATAAGGTAGGTGTTGAGACGTTGTTACCATTCCTGAGTGGAGTCTCAAACACGAGGACATAGATACCGAATATGGAACATCGATTTCTCTCTGAGATGCAAAGTGATATCTTCTCTCAGATGATAGTGAATGTCTGGAATTCCCTGACCCGGAGAGGTGTGGAGGGATACAAGGAGTAGGGAAGAAAGTGGAGTTAGACCTGGAGTAGATCAGCCATGTTCATATTAAATGACAGGGCAAGCTTGAGGGGCCGAATAGCCTACTCTTATTCCAATTTATTAATTTCACATGTTATGCTTTTGCAAAGTAACTGGTTATTTTCCCGGAAGTTGTGTTGTGTAATGCTACATTCGGGTGAGCAGAGGATTTGTTTGAGTTAACGCTGGGTGGGGTATGGGGGCTATATTCACAGTAAATCTGGGCCTGTAACACGACCCACATCTGGAGCTGACGTTGCAAAGAGGGGAAGCCTGGAAACAGGGATTGGGGGTAAGTGTCCCTTCCTGACCCAGCCTGGATTTTCCAAGTGCATTTCCAAAACTGCAACTAACCATCGGAGTGGCTTTGATGTGCCCCTGTGTGCCTCGTCCGAAGGGCAGAATGGAACATCACAACATAGGGCTGAGGGACACGAGTGGGCTATTCGGCCCTATGACACTACTCCACCAGTAAATAAGGTCGTGGCTCATCTCATTATGGTCCCAGCTGTACGTATCTCTCCTTTCACCGTTATCCCTGATTTACCTGTCTATGGTATTATACCTCGATATAATATTAAGATTCAACCATCCCAAACTTCTGGGAAAGAGAATTCCAACTTGAATGAATTCCCAATTTGTGATTTTTTTTTCTCACTCCAGTTGTGACTGAGGATGGAGGGTGTCACTTTTTCCTTTTCTAGTCCCACTCCTCCACTGCTCACAACAAGTTTTAAATGTAACCAGGTTGGTGATATGGACGATGATAAAAGTCTCAGACTGGGTCAGGTTCAGTGATGAGAACAAGTCAGGCAGATTTCTTTAGTCAGTCACAAGTTACTAACAGAACTAACAGAGAGATATGTTGGACCTGTGGATAGCACTGCTGCCTCACATTACCAAGGAGCTGGGTTCAATTCCAAACTCAGGCAACCCTCTATGTGGTTTGAACATTCTCCCCATGCCTGTGTGGGTTTCCTCCCAGTGCTCCAGTTTCTTGCCAAAGTCCAAAGATGTGCAGTTTAAAGTGGATTGCCCATAGTGCCCAGGGAAGTGTAGGTTAGATGGGTTAGTTATGGGAAATGCAGGATTACATGGATACGATTGGGGGCACGTCCAGGTGGGATGCTTTTTGGTGGGTAAGTGTGGACTTAATGGACGGAATGCCCTGCCTCCACACTGTAGTGTTTCTATAACAATGACAGTAAATTTGGACTTTACAAACACCCAGTGGATACATACTAATCCACACTTATCAAGGACTTGTATGTTTCAATTTCATTCCAAGAGTAACCTGTTAAAGCCTTCATAATATAAGCCATTCACCCCAGGAATACGTGAAATCAAATATCTCTGAACTGCTTCCAATGTAATTATATCCTTTCTCGGTTAATCAGACACAAAAGACTAATCTCACACTCAGATCATAATGGTTATAATTGTTTTCTCAAAGTGCTGTGAGTCTTTGGAAACCTCTTCCCCACAGACCATTGCAGGCAGAGATACTGAATATTTTTGAGGCACAGACGGAAGGTTTATAAATAACAACAGAGTCAAGGATTATCGAGGAATGGGCAGCAATGTGCAGTGTGGGGGGAGATGTAGGCAGTGGTATCAAATAACACGGCTTCAGAACCTCCAGGAATAAATGCAAAATGAAATGATAATATCGATAAAAAGTTAAGGGGGAATACAAAATGGCGGAGATCCAGAAGGTCTGCTTTGCTGGGCTCTGTATCAACACACGAGCAAAGTGGTTCTCTAATACACCCCATCCCAGCCATTTACTTAAAATTCAACACCAAAAGAGCGATAGAATCTTTAGTGATCCAGATTTGTCAAAGGGCAATGACAAAACACGGGAAAGGTTCGAGTAAGTTCCAACACATGGTGCACCCGTCAGAAGCATAGAGCATACCTGAGGCTGGAGCTGCAACCCCCTGTGCTCGTTCCATGGACCCAGTTACTCACCAGGTCTTCGTCACTGAGTTCATCAAGTTACGTGAAATGATTGAAGCCATGATTGAAGAACAGTTTAGCCGTGGCTAGAGCCGCTCTCTGCCGTGCTCCAGAAACATGAGCAACAACTTGACAGCCTTGGAAACAGGACAGACGATGCCAAGAGCCAAACTGCAGTGGCAGAGACCGTGATCGATTCCTCTCGGGAGAGGATCCTCGCTCTTGAAAAACAGGTCTGCACCTTAACTGAACAAGATGACGACCTCCAGAACAGGGGCAGGATGAAGAATAATCACATCGTCTGTTTGTTGGAGCGGACAGAAGGTGGTCAGCCGGTGAGTTTTTTCAAGAACTGGCTGCAGCGATCCCTTCACTTCGAAACTGAGGAGGGTGAAGACTGAGACAGTTCATCAGATTACGGCGCGGTAGTCAGACTCAGACTAACGCCTTCATCCTGTCCTTGCGCAATTACTTAGTTATGGGGATGAACAAAAGGGATGGAAGCTTTCAGAACCCAGGGGAAAGATCCGATGGGTTTAATTCACTAGAGCTCCAGGATTATGTTCTTTCAGGACTCTTCAGCGGCGGTGATTCAGGAAAGAAAATCTTTTGATGAGATTAAGAGAAGTGCAAGGGAATTCTGATTCAGTATTCCTTACGGTACCCAGCGGTGATCTGTATTGCTTTCAATGGATCCACAAACTCATCTGACTCTCCAGAGAAAGCGAAAACTTTATGGACATTTTAAAGTAAGCTGGATATTTAGATATTGCTGAAAATGTGTTGCTGGTTAAAGCACAGCAGGTCAGGCAGCATCCAAGGAACAGGAAATTCGATGTTTCGGGCCAGAATTTCCTGATGAAGGGCTCTGGCCCGAAACGGCGAATTTCCTGTTCCTTGGATGTTTAACCAGCAACACATTTTCAGCTCTGATCTCCAACATCTGCAGACCTCACTTTTTACTCTTGGATATTTAGATAATCATGTTTCTCCTAAAGAAATTTTGTTGGATTTTTCTAGTATTAACCAGTATTAAATTATAGCTGGGACTGGGTGGAGTACTCATTTTTAACTTCTTCGTTAGTATTACTACTCTTTTTCTCCTTCTTTACTTGTGTCTGGGGTGCAGCTCAAGCTGGAGGGAGTTACAAAGGTAGTTGTGATGGCTGAGTGCTAATCGAAGGGCAGTTCAAGCCTGGTTTTTGTTGTTAATTGCCCAGGATTCCATATTGGTAGCGGGCACAAGATAAAGTTTTAAGGTATGTAAGCGTCCCCAGTTGGCGGGGGAGGTAAATTCTCCTTTCGAGTGTCATTGGAACTTTGGATTTTATTTTGTTCTTTGGTTTTTTTTATGTTTTTAGCTTTGGAAAGTTTTGAGAGCTTGTTAGATGTAGTAGTTTCAGTTTGTACAGTTTTTAGGCTCGATGAGTCTTCTTCATTAATGATCAGCGATGTGTAATTCGATGTGAAACTCTAGAGTTGAAATGTTGCTACAATGTGTTATGGATAATGATATGCTTAAATGGTGTACCTGGAACATTAAGGGAGCCATCTGCCAGTCAAGAGGAAAAATGTACTTTCTAGTCTTAAAACTAGAGGGTGGATGTTGTCCTATTTCAGGAGATGCACCTTGATGACAAGGAACATTTTGACGTTACAGCAGGGCGGGTTTGGTAGGGTTTATTTCTCGCCTTTTAATACTAGGCATTGGAGAGAAGCCATGCTAGTTAGAATGTATCTTCCATGAACTATGGGAAATCATACTGTATTTTGAACGATTCTTGCCCCACCCACTAAATGCCCAGCGCACCCTCTTAAAATCCTGGTAGATGCATTTTCCAAAGTAAGTTATCTTGCATCGTGGCACATATTGTCGAAGGAGATTTCAACTGTCTTATGGCCAAAGGTCCCCCAATATCCTCGTTATAATGTAAGCAATTAGTGGGTCTGTGTGCAGAACTAGAGCTGGTGGATGTCTGGAGGCAGATCGACCTCACAAGTAGCAATTTTAATTTCTTCATTAACCCGCACAAATGCCACATGAGGGTTGATCTCTTCCCCATCCCTGAAACAATCTTAGACATGGTGGCATCCTGCTACAATTGGGAATATTACCCCAACATACCTGCCCCAGAAGTGGGATAGAAGTCACATAAGATTATGTTGTATGCAGATGAGGGTTTTATGTTTTTGTCAATTCCCACAATTTCGGCAGCTCACGTGATGTAATGCATTAATTCGCTTGTCGCCTTTTCGTGCTATAAGATTAATTTTACAAAGTTTCTGGCCATGCCTATGGGAGGTCTGAGGGAAATACCAGATATTGAAGGTAAATCCTGGTTTCCTTTTAAGTGGTTACGGGAGTGGGGAGTTTCTCTATTCCGGTATATTGATTACATCCGTTTTTGAAAATGTATTTAACGTGAACTATGTCCATTTGTTTGACAAAATTATACAAGAATTTCAAAGATGGGATGCACTTCCAACATCCTGGCTAGGTTGGATAGCTGTTCTTAAAATGAATGTCCTTCCTTATTTGCTATACCCCGTGTGCATGCTTCCTTTGATGTTTCCCAGGCAGATATTAAGAGACTTAATGGCTGGGTTAGCTCTTTTATTTGGCATCATAAGCGACTCTTTATCAAGCTAACCAAATTGCAACTACCCCACAAAGTGTGGGCAGTAGATGTCCCAGATTAAAAGCTATCAATTAAGCTTTTGTCTGCGTGGGTTTCCTCCAGGTGCTCCGGTTTCCTCCCACAGTCCGAAGATGTGCGGGTCAGGTGAATTGGCCATGCTAAATTGCCCGTAGTGTTAGGTAAGGGGTAATGTAGGGGTATGGGTGGGTTTCGCTTCGGCGGGTCGGTGTGGACTTGTTGGGCCGAAGGGCCTGTTTCCACACTGTAAGTCTAATCTAATTAGTCTAATCTAAAAAATCTAATCTTTTAATTATCCTATATTAGTGTCTGGCACGCTGAGGACTCCGCGTCAATACGGTTAGATATTGAACCCTCTCAGACAAAGTGAACCCTTATTAGTCTGTTGTTCTGAGACAAAATGACAGTAGTTATGGAGTATTGTCATAATCCAAAAAGTATCAATGAAGTTAAAGCATGAATGACAATGCATCAGTTCGAGGACAATACAGCCATATCCATGTTTCTTACCCCTATGATGGCATACCAAGTTGTCAACTGGGGATAATGGATTCCAGATTTAAACTGTGGGCAGCCAGGGGTGTACCTTGCTTGAGTGATTTAGAACTGGTAGAATCCCTACAGTTTGGATACAAGCCCTTGGGCCCAGCAAGTCCACGTCGACCCTTTGAAGAGTAGCCCACCCAGAACCATTCCCCTACCATCCTATATTTACACTGACTAATGCCCCAACCTTTACATCCCGGAACACTATGGGTGCTTTATCAACAGCCAATTCATCTAACCTGCGTATCTTGGATCTTGGTGCTGTGAGGCCGCAGTACTATCTATTGAGCCACCACATTTCATTTGAGGAGAAAGAATGATATCATTTGATCAAATAACTCGTAAGTATGGACTACCTAGTAGAGTCCTCTTCTGTATTTTGTTCCAGATCAGAGAATTGCTGTAAAAAAAACACACACACTTTTAAAAGACTCTTACAGATCTGATAGAGGGAAGAGGGTGTCTATTGCTTAGAATACACTCTCTGTCAGTACCCTTTATCATTGGTTGGAAAGTGTCCCCTCAGACGAGACTGTACAGCTTTGTGTTGTCTGCGAGAGAGACTTGTGGGTTCACAACACTTCGGAGAATGGGGAGGATATTTATGAAAATGCTGGAAGGATATTGATCTGTAATAGGACCCATTCCATGCAGTTGAAAATTATTCATAGGGTCTATCTGACTCCAGATTGTCTCTCAAAATGCATAGTGGGATTATCTTCATCATGTTCTAAATGCAGAATGACTAGAGGCACTCTTACTCATTGCTTGTGGTCCTGTTGCAGGCTTCATCTATGTTGGAGCACTGCATCAGGTGTGATAGAATGGGTCTTGGGGACTGAATTGGAGATGGACCTGGTTTCTCATTTCCTGGGCCTGCCCAGGGTACTTTACACAGATGTAGATGTGAAAGAAATCATATCCTTACTTTCTGTGCTAGGACAAATATGTGTTGTGTTGGATGTCTGATCCCCGACCCCCCACCCACAACCACCCACCCAACCGTGCCTGTTGGTTCGTCGTAAGCTCTCCATGGAGAATATCCCTTTGGACTTTCTCACCAGTCTGGTGCACCAAAAAACATAGCTATATATAAGACACAGCAGCCCTTTTTGGATTACTGCGATACAGGCTTATCTGCCACTCTAAGAAGGGCTTTTATACAGCCATGATGATATTGTTTAATGAATCTAATATCCAGAGACGAAAAACTATGAACATAAAAGTATGCATCAGCTAATGCTCTTGATGAACGAGAGCTATCTTTATGTTATGCTGAGCTGTATTATTTATTCATTATTTATTATTTAGTTTTGTTTTTTCTTCTGTCTGTGTAGTGTTTTAACTTGTTTTGTATGTACATGCAATTGGAATTTTTTTCAGTTATTTGAGTTGTGTTGTTATTGGTTTATTATAATATTAAAAATTTCTTTATCAATAAAAATATTTTTAATTTAAAATGCTAACATTGATAGAATAGTCTCCCAGAGGAAACTCATTAGAGAGACCACTCATGGTGGTTTATCCTCAGGGTCACCTCATCTCGGGTGATGGGGTGAGGGTGAGAGAGCGTCCCGTTCATGGTAACCTCTGTCAGTGTGAGGAACTGAACCTGCGCTGTTGGCCTCCCTCTACATCACAAACCAGCCGTCCAGCCAACTGAGTGGGAGAATTATGTAGCTGTTACAGAGAGAAAAAATCACAGACAAAGGGTAAGAGAAACATTCATAACAAGGAAGGTTGTACAATTCAGATATCGGTCAAGATAAAGGCTGAGGGTAAAAACGTTCTCTGCTCGAAATTGTATTTTATAACAAGACGTGTTTAGAAGCTCTTTTTGGTTTAATATCATTAAGGTGAGTCAAGTGACATAACCAGAATTACTAAGTGTGATTGGATATCTATAAACATAAAATAAGTGTATATTTTTGTTCGGTCTGTGTACAGCATGCTGACCGTTGCATGCAAGTATAAAATGATGGAATATATTGTTAGGTATCCGTAACCATGGGAAATGCCCTCAAACAGGCGCTTCAAAAAACCCAGGATAAAAGTGCCTGAGTGCTGTCTGGCCATGGACAGGACCCAGGGGGTTGAATGGTTGAAAGTTCCTGTAACATGGAGCTGAGAAGACCATCAGATAAGCGGGGACCTTATTAAATGCTAGACCACGTTTAAAGGGCTGAATGGCCTCAGCATGGTTTGAATTGTTTGTGATTTGAAAAACGTACTTCTCTACTCCTTCCTCTTATGTGTTACACACTGGGACACTGCCATTTTCCTGAAACTGGGAATCATTTGGAACATTATCTGGAACATTCCGTAATCGGCATTCGCCAGAATATTCTATAACTGTGTGGGATGTTTTGCAAAGGCGAGAGACAGAGAGAGAGAGTAAGCGTTGCATGCAGTTGTGAGAGTGGGGGACCATGAGCCTTTTTCAGGGGTAGCTGTGATCACAGATATACAGTGATGTGAGGGAGCAGAGAGAATACGGTGACACTCATCCTGACAGAGCAGGGAAGGTTATTGTTGCTTGTCCTGTATTACTGGACATTTCTTCAGACCTCAAATACTGCACTGAGCTGGACGGTGAACTCAGACATTGCTTGGTGGGTCTAGTGCTGTGGCTCCTTCTGGGAAGAGAATGTTCTCCCTCTGTCCTCGCCCATCTAATACACCCGCCATGCTCCGTCAACAAACCATGTGTAATTGTCCCTTATCTGCCAATCTGCCATTTCCCTGCCCTTGCTCTGTATCCACCTAATCCTTTCCTATCTGTGTATTTGTCCAAATGCCTTTTCAATGTTGTTATTGTGCCCACTTCAATCACTTCCCCTGGCAGCTCAGTCCATGTGGGTACCACACTCTGCGTAAAAAAGATGACCCTCAGGTTCCTGTTTATTTTTTTCCTCTCCAAATATGAACAGATGTCCTCTCGTCTTCGATTCCCCAACCTTGCAAAAAATTGAAGTATTCACCCCTGAGCACGTCTCTCATGATTTGATAAAATCTATGCTTCTATAAGAACCCTCTCAGTTCCCTACGCTGTAAAGAAATAAGTTCTAACCTGTCCAAATTCTCCCTATAACTCAACCCTTTAGGCCAAGAAACATCTTTGTAAATTCCTTCTACATTCTTTTTTGTTCAATAATATCCTTTCTAGAGCAAGGTGAACAAAACTGCACACAATACTCCAACTGCAGCCTTACCAACATTCTGTACAACTGCAACATAACGTTCCAACTTCTATACTCAATGCCCTGATGAAGGCCAGTGTGCCAACAGCCTTCTTCACTGTCCTGTGTAGCTGTGACTCAAATTTGAGATAACCATGCACCTGATCTCCAATGTCCTTTTGTTCCACTACACTCCTTAAGTCCCTCTCATTCATCATTAAACTCCTACCTGGATTTGACTTTCCAAAATGCAAGACGTCACACTTATCTATATTAAACTCCATTTGCTAATTCCGTCCCACTTTCCCAACTGGTCAACGTACTGCTGCAATTTCTGATAACGTTCCTCGCTATAAACGATGTCTCTAATTTTAGTGTCATCTGCACACATACTAACCTTGCATTGTGCACTCTGGTCCAAATCATTGATATAGATAACAAACAGCAATGGGCCCAGGACCGACCCCTGAGGTATTCCAATTGTCACAGGCTTCCAGTCCGACAAGCATACCTTCACCATAGCCGTTTGCTTCATAACGTCAAGCCAAGTGTGTCGCTAATTTGCCAGTTCACCTTGGATTTAATGCGATCTAACCTTCTAGAGCGGCCTACTATGTGGATCCTTATCAAAGGTCTTACTGAAATCCAAATAGAAGATGTCTACCACCCTGCGCTCGTCAACGCCCCTGGTCACTTCCTCAAAAACCTCATACAAAATTTGTAAGACAGGATCTGCCACGCACAAAACCATGCTGATTGCTCCAAGTCAAACTCTGTATTTCCAAATGCATGCACATTTTATCTTTCAGAAGATTCTCAAGTGGTTTAGCGAAAACAGGTGTGAAGCTTACTGGTCTATCTTTCCTGGGCTTTTCTTTGCAGTCATTCTTGAATAAGTCACAACGTTTGCTACCGCCCAGACTTCCGGTATCTTGGCCCGTAAGCTTTATCTCTAGCCTCTTGCAGTCCTCTTGGATGTATCTGGTCAGGACCAAGAGATTTGTCTCTAATATGTCCAACAGAAACTCTACTGTGATATGGACAGTACCAAGATTTGACAACTAACCTCCTAAAGGTCACAGGTCTTCATGTCTTTCTTCATGGTAAACACAGAGGGGAAATTGAGGAATTCACCAATCTCTTGAGGTTTTACACATGCATGCCTATTTTGTATTTTAAAGCCTCCTATTCTCTCCCTAGTTGTTCTTTATCTTTACTATACTGAATTTGGATTCACTCTAAATTTCTCAGCCAAGGCTATCCCATACCCCCTTTCACCTTGCTGATTTCCTTCTTCAGTAAACTCCTCTATCCCCTGTATACCTCCAGGGATTCCCTTGATCCGAGCTGCCTGAACCTGAGCCACGCCTCCTTTTTTTCTGGTCAGAGCCTCAATATCTCTTGACATCCAGGGTTCTCTCTTCCAGTCTCACATTGCCTTCACCCTCACAGGAAAATGGAAACCTTGAACTCGAGCTATCTCACTTTTAAAGCCCTCCCACTTGCTCAAAATCCTTTTACCTCGAAACAAACAACTCTAATCATCCCCTGCAATCCCCTGTCTAATTCCAACAACATACGCCTTGCCAAAATTTAAAAGTTGAATCTGTGGATCAATGTTGACCCTCCCATAACTATTTTAAAATTAATACAACTCTAACCACTTTTCCCAAAATGCTCCCCCACTTAATCTCCACCTATCCTGCCCTATTTCCCAACAGTAGGTCGAATTTGTTCCTTCCCGAGTAGGTTATTCTATATATTGATTGTGGAAACTTTCCTGAACACACTTAACAAATTACGTTCCATCTAAGTTCTTAACCATCTGGAAGTCCCAGTCTATGTTCGGAAAATTGAAATCACCTATTATAACAATCCTGTTTCTCCTGCATGTCTCCCCAGTCTCCCTGTATATTTCTTCCTTAATTCCCATTGTTAATTTGGAGGCTTATATTGCAACCGCTATAACATTACCATCCCCCTCTAACGACTTCGTACCATTCACGAAACATCATTGGATATTATCTCAGTTATTTCAACTTTAAATACTGATGTGATACTCACCTTAAACTGTTTCCATTGACGTTTCTCCATCGCAGGCATAGTGGAGATATGGAGCTGTAAATGGATTGGAGCTGCACATTCTGTCACTTCCAACATTTGGCTGCAAGTTTCCCCACACTGGGCAGCGACCTAATACAGTGTTACCGAACAATGCTACATGCCTGGATTGAGATAAGAACGAACAAGTGCAGTCTGCACAGCACCCCACGCTGGACATTTAGCCCATGATAATAGATCAAGCATTGGTGTGGGCTGCACAGAGTTCCATTCTGGGTATTGCTGGGTTGCATTCAGCAGTACGCTAGTCGGATCTACTCAATGCTCCATCCTGAAAGCATAATGGATGGAGTGGTTATGTGAGTTGGATTGCGAATGTGAGAGAGCTAAACATCTGGCAATACCTTTATTTTTCGTTTTCAATCTTGTGTTTGGACGCTGTGTCCCAGCCTCGAGCAGTTGAATGACTGCCTCCTCTTTCTGTGTCCCCGTCCTGTTCCTGTGACCCAGTCTCGCGGAGTTGAATGACTGCCTCCTGTTCCTGTGTCTCAGTTTCGAGCAGTTGAATGACTGTCTCCTGTTCCTGTGTCCCATTCACGAGCAGTTGAATGACTGCCTCCTGTTCCTGTGTCCCAGCCTCGAGCATGTTGAGTCACTGCCTCCTGTTCCTGTGTCCCTAATCGATGTTGTGTGAAAGTAGATGTCCTCCTCCTGCTCCACAGTAACAGGCTCCAATAGGTCTGTGCTCAACTGCTGCTTCTGTGGAATGGAGTTGAGGGACTGAAGCCTCTTCACATTCTTTACCGTTTTTCTTGAGTAAAAGCCCTTATCCTGTTTCTGTAAAACACCATCAAAATCGGAATGATTTATTTTTGTATTTGACTGTCAGTAATTGAGCAAACAAGCTGACTGACAGGATTCAGAAGCGGAATAACCACCTTCTGTTCCCATGTTAAACACTCAAGGGTCAATAGACTCTCAGAGATGTACAGCACAGAAAAAGATCCTGCGGTCTGGTCATCCATACAGACCAAATATCCTAAATTAATCTCGTTCCCCCTTGCCAGCAGTTGGCCCATCTCCCTCTAAACACTTCCCATGCGTGTATCCATCCAAATGCTTTTTAAAAGGTGTAACTGTACCTGCCCCCACTACCTCTTTTGGCTGTTCAATCCGTACACACATAAGTGTCTGTGTGAAAATGTTGTTTTAGCGTCCCTTTTTAAATCTTTCTCCTCTCACCTTAAACCTTTGTTATCTATATTTGGATTCGTCTATCCTGGGAAAAAACATTGACTGTTTACCTTATCTATGACCCTCATGATTTTATAAACCACTTTAACGTCACCCCTCAGCCTCAATACTTGAAAATAGCCCCAGCCTATTCAAACTCTCCCTGTAACTCTAACCCTCCTACACCTGCAGCATTCTTTTAAAACTATTCTGCACCCTTTCAATGTTGACAACATCTCCCCGACAGCAGGGAGACCAGAATTAAAGGCAATATTACAAAAGTGGCCAAATATCCTGTACAGATCCAACACGTCATGCAAATGCTTAGAGTCAAAGCACACACCAATAAAGGGAAGATTACCAAGTGCCTTCTTCACTATGTTGTCTACCTGTGATGGCACTTTCAAGGAACTGAAAACCTGCACCATAAGGTGCCTCACAGGACAGCGATCTGGGTTTAATTCCATCCGTGAATGACTGGCTGTGTGGTGTTTGTACATTTTCCCCGTGTCTGTGTGAGTTTCCTCCGGGTAATATGTTTTCCTCTGACAGTATAAAGATATACAGGTAAGGGTAGATTGACCATCCTAAATTGTGCATGGTACCCTGGGATGTGTGGGTGAGGTGGATTAGCCATGGGAAATGCTGGCTCAGAGGGATAGGATAGGGGTTTGTCCAGTGGGATACTGTTGAGAGGGTGGGTGTGGCCTCGATGGGTCGAATAGCCTGTTTCCTCACTGTAGGGATTCCATAATTTCTATGGAGTTATCCTTGATTGGCGACTTTCAACAGGACCCTACCTATATTTCCCTCAATATTTCTTGCCAAAATGCAACACCTCACATTTATCTAAAATAAACTCCATCTGCCACTCCTCAGCTCACCTAATCAACGCCTCATTATATTCTGAGACATTATTCTTCACTGTCGACATTACCACCAAAATTGGAATTATCTACAAACTTACTGACAATACTTCACTTACTCAAGTACAAATGATTTGCATAAGCAACAAAAGACTCACTATTGATCTTTGTGGCACGCCACTAGTCACAGGTCTCCAAATTCAATGAACAAATGTCCACTGTCATGCACTATCTCCAATATTCAAGAAAAAGTTGGGCCTAAATGACGAGCTCTCCAGGATTCCCGGCAGTCTAACCTTGATAACTAGTTTACCATGTAGAACATTTTGGTTTTCTTACTGAATTGCATAAAGACAACATCCACTGTCCTGCCGTCATCAATCATCTTCTTCACTTCCTCAAAAAATTCCACCCAGTCAGTGAGACGTGGTCTCAAATGTACAAAGCTCTCTTCAGTCCTTGTCTTTCCAAATGCATATACATCTTTTCCCTCAACACCGCCCCCCCCCCCGCCCCCACCGCCAACAATTTAGTCACCATTGACGTCAGGCTCACCGATCTATAGTTAGCTGTATTTTCCTTACTTTCTTAAATAATGACACTATGTTAGCAGCCCACCAGTCTTTTGACACCTCACCAGTGTAAATCAATAATACAGATATATCAGCAAAAGGGTGAACAAACTCTTTCCGAGCTTCCCACAAACTTCTGGGATACAACTGATCAGATCCCAGGGATTTGTTCACCTTTGTATGTTTTAAAATGTCCGATATCTCCTTGTAATATAGATACTATTTAAAATATATTTCTTCCTTCTCTCACTGTTGTAATCTCCTCTACATCAAATACTGAGGAGAAATACTTGTTTAGTGACCCTCCCATCTCCTATGGTTACGCACATAGGTAGCCTTACTGACCTGTAAGGTGCCCTATTCTCTCCCTAGTTAATATTTTGCCATTAAAAGACGTGTACTGTTGCTTCAATGCCTCGTTAACCCTATTTCTAAAGCCATCTCATGTCCATATTTTTCTGGCTGGAGTTCCCCATTGACTATACACTTACTTCCCTGATACCCCTCTCGGGACTCACTTGATCTCAGCTCTGTTTACCTGACATATGCCTCCTTCCTTACCTTGACCAGAGCATCAATATATCTAGCCATCCAGCACTCCCTGCACCCACCAGCCTTGCCCATCTCACTAATAGGAACACGATGGTTCTGGACTCTCTGACACCAAGTTGTAATCGCCTTGCATTTTCCAACCATCCCTTTACCTGCGAATAGGGTATCCTAATTAACCTTTCACAGGGCTCACCTAACACTTTCAAAATTGACCTTATTCAAAGTAGGAACTTTAATGTTTACATCAGGTCGTTCCTATTCCACAACTAGTTTGAAACTAATATTTATGTGTAACAGATTTGAAAGTTAAATAAACACTTCCTGCCCCTCTGGAACAGGTTCGAGAGGCTGAATAGGCTCCTCCTGTCCCTCTGTAATAGACTGGAGAGGCTGAATGACCTCCTCATGTCCCTCTGAAATAGACTCAAGAGACTTCATGGCATCCTCCTGTCCCTGTGTAACAGACTCGAGACATCAAATGACACAGCAACCCGTGGATTACGCACTGCCGGTAAACTGTATCTAATGGTGGTCCAACCATTCTCAGTTACAGAAACACAGAGAACACAACGTACTCCAGGTGCCCTCTCAGTAACACCTCATACAGCGGCAGTGACACATCTCTTTGTTTTGAATGATTCTGTTGGCAAAATGCGCCAATATTCCAGTTTTCCACCTTTTCAAGTAGCAACAGACTAATATGGGCTGAATGGCTTTCTCTTATCCCTCTGTAAGGCCCATTGGAACAGAATTGTTTTGGCCAGTTCCTGAGTAGCAGTCTCAATGCTCTGTCTCAAAGTTATGAAAGGATTTGATAACAGGGCATTAAAACCATGAGTAGCCTCACACTGGTCAATAAGTACCGCACTTTGTGTTCAGGTATCTAGAAACTTGCCCACCCGACTTCTTATTATGCAGCCGATCTGTTTTTATTTATAACCGCCTCCTTTCATAAACAGAGTGGGACATATATAGACTGCTGCAGTGTTCTGTTAATATTCTCATATGCAAGGAAAAAAAAGATTAAAAAGATTGAAAGATTTATGGTCCATCCCTCAGCAACCTTCAACTATTCCATCCAAAACCAATAAATGAAAAGTGATGTATGGAACTTGTTAACTGAGTCTGTTTGTTCAGTGACTGTGATTAATGCCAACCTCCATGGATTCTAATTATCACAGTGGAGAGTTTCCATCTTTTAATGATAAATAGCCTCCGTACAATGAGTCAACCCACAACATGAGCGGGACCATCACCGACAGCACTGCTGGGGATCAGCAGATCCAGAGAGTGGGGGAGGAGAGATCAGACTCTTAGGAGAGAACATTAGACGGGAATGTTCCAACAATGGATCAGAGTTTGAGAACATTAGACTGGAATATTCAAACAATGGATCAGAATCTGGGAATATTAGACTGGAATATTCCAACAATGGATCATAATCTGAGAACATTAGAGAGGAATATTTCAACAATAGACAGGAGCTTATCATATTATGTTTGGTATCTTTCTGCAGTTGATTGGTTGTCATTATCATCGCAGATCTATTACGCTCTTCTCATTTTTAAATACTTCTATTATCCCTTCCTGGCTATCGTTGGTGTTCCTGGTGAGTGTCACTGTCCAGATTTTGTTTTCTATAAACCAGTTATGACTGTATTACTGTTATTTCATATAGTCTACACTTCTTGCCAAAATTATTGTTCCAGTGGAATCTCTCAATCCAGATATTCACTTTACAGACCACTACTAACTGACATCAATGAAGGTGTTCAATTACTGTCTCACTCTCTGCTCTGGCAGTGTTATTCCGGGTCTCTATGTTGACCTATTCTGTTTCAGGGGAGAACCACAATTCATTATATCATTGCCTTTGCTGTTAAGAGCATGGAGGCCATTGTCTACTGTTCTGGTTACAAACTCCACTTCCTCTACTGTTTCCATCCCATCCCTGGACAATATCTGCAGCAGAAGCAGACACGTCACAAATGTGGGAGATCCCTTTGACACTGAGCTGATTCTTGACACCATTCCTTGACCATTTCTAACTTGAAATACTCATCACTCCAGAATATGTCTCACTGGTTTATTCCATCTGCTGTTTGAATCTTGAGATATGAAATACAATCTTAATGAAGGCAAGAATCTGCTGCTGATGCTCCCGGCTTCAAACCTGCCCAAACAAATCTGATTCAGACTCACACCAAACTCCCACCCATCTGTCATTCATGCACGCTGATGTATATTGCTGTTGTGTCTGGGAATGCCTTTATTTTAACATTCTCAAACAGTTGACCTTATCTGTCCATGAAACTTCCCTCGTTCTCTCTGTTGATTATCAAAAAGCCTGCCAGTTGTTCGTATTTAAAATTGTTTTCCTCATGTGCGTTTTTTTCTCAGACAATGAGTTTCTCATTTAACCACGTCAATCACGCGCACACATGCACACTCTCTCTCTCTCTCTCTCTCTCTCTCTCTGATGAACACACACACACATGAAGAGAGAGCAAACCTTCCCCTACTGGGCAGATACTGCAATTTACTGAGCAACACGCGCGCATGGTCTGCACAGCTCTCCATACGGGGCTGTCATCTTGTCCCAGTTAATATTGTTTGTGGTGTTCTGTGAAGCAGACTCAGAATTTGATGTAACAAACCATTTCATTTAATCTGGCAATGCCTTTATTGAATGTTCTCATTCTTGTAATTTTACTCACGAAGATCTCACTTCTCCAGTTAGTCCCACTGCCCTGACTTTTTCCCCATATTTCCACAACATCTTTTCAGTTAATTAACAGTCTATTTCAGTCTTTAATGTGAATCTCTCTGTCCCTTATTATCTTTCCCTGGCCTTGGGTTTTGGCTCCCTAGTCAATCGAGTGTTGGCATTGTGTAGCTCAGAAATAATGAAATGGGGTGTGATAAGCGGTTGTTCACTTCCTGGTATGTCCCATATGATGGTCCATGTATAGGCGTGTTTCAGAAGTTATGAGCAACATCCTTGTAACTTGGTCAGTACCTGTGGCTGTCCCTCTCTGGTGATCTTGCGATCAGTAACACGAGGAAGCCCACTGAGGAAAGGACCAGGCATCTAAATTGCCTGATAATGCTGTCACTTTTTAAAATAAGAGGGTATTTTATCCTTTTTTTAGTAAGAGATCTTAAAGGCCAAACTGCCTACTGAAAACGGCTCAAGTAAATAAATTACCGGGCTTTTAGGGTTTTTAAAAATAAATTGTAGTAACAATGGCCAGCTGGCACAGACCAGGCTTTCTAGGTTTCTTTTTATTGTAGCTATAACAATCACCAGGTGCTTGGGGTCCCAGAAGGTTGTAAGTTTTAGTAAATTATCCCGAGCTGCTATTCTGTCTGGAACCTCACTTGATGCTGTTTCCTCCTGGATTGGAGAACCGTATGCAAGAACACATGTCTAAATGTTCCTTTTTACCAAGGGGTGTGTTTAGGTGATGTTAGTATATTGGACCAGTTCATTTGTAGAAGGTACTGCATCCATTATTCGGTGAAGATTTCCAATACTTAAGTTATTCTAAATTCCTCTTCATTTTGTCTGGATTTTCATTAGAGTGTTTAAATATATTGCGTTTTACTTAATGGTGAGTGGTTTGACTAGTAGCATCACATCTGGAACTCCCACTTCACATCTACCATTAAAATAAGGAAAGATTGGCATCCAAGCTACCTTCTTAAAATAGTTTGAGGCGGTCTGGTTGGTCTATAGCAAACTGGGGTCTCTTGTCTGGTTCTAAGTCGATAATTCCAAATTGGGTTTAGAATTACAATCCATACAGTATGCAAACAGGCCATTCGACCCAACATGTCCACACCGACCCTACGAGGAGTAACCTCCCCAGACCCATTCCTTTACCCTATTGTTACACATCTACCCCGACTAAGGCACCTAACCCACACATCCCTGAAAACTATGAACAATTTATCATGGCCAATACACCTGACATGCACATCTTTGGATTGTGGGAGGAAACCAAATCATCCAGAATAAGCTCATGCAGACACTGGAGAGTATGCACCAGGAGACTATTGGGTTCAAAGGTCGCGTATGGTAGCTGCTAGTGTCTTCTTTCCCGATGTTGAATTCGGTTGGTATTTTTTGTATAAAGATTCAGTCACCAAGAGTTCTCTGGGTGTGGAAAAGTGAAGTTGGGGGTTTTACAAAAGGTAATGAAGGCAAAACTGTAGGAATTGACAGACAAGCTGGAGTTGGGGTTGCGATTGTCTGTGAGAAAATGTGAGATAATTACAGCGATAGCTCGGCAATTACATTTGGTGGAAACGCCATCAGACTCTTTGGAAATGGCTGGGATTCAATTTCAAATGAGGCACCTTGAACATGAGAAGGAATTGAAACAGTTTGAATTATGATGAAAAGTAGAAATAAAAGAAAGGGAAATGAAGAAGAAAAAGAGAAAAGGACAGAAGAAAAGCAGAGAGTTTCAACTTGAAAAATTAGCAATTAGAGAGGAAAGTGCACATAGAGGGCGGAGATGAAGATAGACGGTCGGCTGGATGAGGAGGATAGTGAGGTTGAGCAACCCTATTGTAAATAATGGCCTAATGGGTATCTGTTTAAATGCATCCAGGCATTCTCTAAATTTGATGAGAAGGATGGTGAAGCCTTTTGAATTTCGTTTGAGAAGTGGCTAAGCAATTGCAGACACCAGTGGCCATGTGGATTTAGTTGATCCAAACAAAGCTGATAAGTATTTGCATCCCTATTGGATGAGGTATCTGGCCAGTATGGAGTGGCCAGTATGCCAACTGAAAGTGCATATGAGCTTGGGCCAGTAGCTGACAGACAGCATTACAGGAATCTCAAAAAGGGTCTCTGGTTAAACGCGCATTGAGTTTGAAAGGATCAAACAAAGTAATTTTGAAAGGTGGGTAAAGGTATTAAAAACAGATGAACCCTATGACATTCTTAGAGAGATTCTTATTTTGGAGAAGTTCAACAATTCACTTCCTGCAGTCGTGAGAACTCGTGTGGAAGAGCTGAGAGTTAAAATGGCAAGGTGAGAAGCTGAAATGGTTGATGATGCTGATTGAGTTCAGAAATCAAAGTTTGGTTTCTGTGAGAGATTGAAGAATGTGTGAGATCTTCTTAAAACATATACCTGTGAAAGTAAGGTTTACTGGCATAGGCCAGTAGTAGCAGGTAAAGAGGTTAGAGCATTAAGAGGGACGGAAACATGTAAGTCTTTTATGCTGAGACATGAGGAGCTATGTCATTCCGAAGAACTATTGAAAAGATGAGAAGTGCTCCATTATGTAACGTGTGGTTGGAGAGTTCAGTGGAAACATCAACAGATTTATTCCACAATGGGGAAGGAGGCCTTTGGCTTGGTGTTGGCGTTACAACATTTCAGATTTACATTGCCAATAACATACATGAGACAAATCTTTTTCACTGATCGTGACCCCTTAAAGTTTTTGGAGAAGTTTAGGGAGAAAAATACCAGTCTGTTTCGATTGAGCTTATTATTGCTACCAGTCAATTTGAAACTACACAGGTGACAGGGTGAGAAATCCTAAATTTTGACACCTTGTGGAGACTTGGATGAACAAAGAAAAGGCATTCTGTGGCAGGAGTAAAATGACTGAAATCGAAATATTTGTGAACATTTGTATGTTCAGAGTCAATGTAATATATATATATATATATACATTTCCGTCTACTAATAGATGAAGATTAGGAGGTCTAAAATGAATCCACATTTGTGTATTGATGGATTATTTTATTAAAGAATGAGTTGTGAAGATACTATCATTGTAAAACGTTTATTTTCTCTTGTGTTTTTTTTGAAGAGAGGTTTTAAACGCAGAGGTGCAGAACTGCTGTCTGAAAACAGTTTAAGTAAATAACTGAGATTTTGGGTTTCATTAAAACAGTGGGAACAATGAAAGGGCAGTGGCCAGCTCTCCCAGACCAGGGTTTCTCGTTTTGTTTTTAGCTGCAGCATTCAGAAGCTGTTGGAGATCCCAGAATGGTTGGAAGTTTCAATAAATGATCCCCAGCTGCTTTTCCCTCTGAGATCTCTGTTGATGTTGTAACCTCTGGGATTGGCAAACTGGTGTAAAGATCTGCATTTGAATATACAAAGCAAAGCAGTGTAAACCAAGAAGGTACGGTATCTATTGTTTGTGTAAGTGTTCCAACAGAAAAGGTGTCCCAAAATATTCTTTTCTTTGATTTTATTTTAACCAAAGCATTTGAATAGATTATATTTTGCTTAATGTTGAGTGGTTTGACCAGTCACAACATATCTGGAACGCACACCTCCCTTCTATATTCAAAATAAGGAAAGGTTTGGGTCTAAGCGGCCTTCTTAAAATATTTTGGGGAGATCTGGACTGGTCCACAACACTTGTAGCCAAGGGATTTGTGATGAATCCTGTAATTAAAAATAAGTGGAGGGACTGGGGATGGTTTGCTGGAGGATGTGATGTGAGCTGTCTCAGACATGCAGGGAGACCTGAGGATTTGGTGACCCAACTCTGGATGCAGCATCTGCGTCTGTTACATGAACAACGAATGGAGCAGAGGCTGCAGAGAGGGGAACTCTGAAACCACGCAGTGAGTGTGTGTGGGGAAAGGGATCTGCTGTATCCACATTGGGTTTTCCAGGAACAGCTTCCCAAGCTTCACTTAACTCAGGAGCAGCGTGTGAGGGGACACTGATTGAACAAGGAGCTGGTCATAGAATGGTATCACCTCCCCCTCCTTCAACACGACCTGCAGTTTCACACCAGGGGGAGGATGGTGCTGGCAGTGGCTGTTAGGGTTACTGTTTCTCATACAGCTTCTATGATCCAGAACATTCCATGCTGGACAAGGTGACACATCCATCATTTCCCAATATCTCAACATCAATGTCACCATTCGGTGATGGAGGATTTACACGGTGGATGAGGTAAATACATTGTTTCTCCCACAGCAGGGAGCTTCCGGGTATATCTAATATAGTGGGATTTCCGATGGTGTACAGTGCATCTGCAGAGTACCCATGTTAATGGGGAGAGGATTTCTCTCTCTATTAATGTAACGCATGCACAGTACATCATGTTGGTGAATACCCACTGTCCTGGCAGCAGTCATGGCCTCTTCATTCAGAAGCAGTCAGCCATTTCCCATCGTCATCGGGTCCCCACGTGGAAAGAAATGAATATATCTTGGATAAAGGACGTCCTCTTGATGCAGATTTCAAAACACCATCCCCACCATCAATCAATCATACCAAAGTATTCCATGTGTACGGAGAGCAATGGGGTCACTTGGAGTGTCTGGTAGCTGACAAACAGGGATGGAGCAAAACCTGCCATTTCTGAACGGGTCTGAGTGAACCTCCCAGTACACAGTATTACTAAGTCCTGTAATCCCTCTCCATTTCAGTAACATACTGCCTTCGCTTATTTGTGTAAATGAAATGACAGGTTATATCATGTTAGATTCCACCTGACAAACTATTATCTATTGTCTTTACCTTTCCTTTCATTCTTATAAACTCGAGCATATAGGCCTAAACTGCTCAATTTCTCTTCATAAGACAAACACTTCAAATATGGAATCAATCTAATGAAGCTCTTCTGAATTGCCTCCAATGTAAATACCTCATTCTGCAGGACACCCAAACTGTACTCCAGTTGCAGCCTCACAAATGCCTTGCATAGCTACACCAACACTCCCTACTCTATCCTTTTGTAAGTAAACAGGGAAATTATGCTTGCATTTCTCATTACTTGCAGTACCCGCATGCAGGTTTTCTGTGATATGGAAGCAGACATCCAGATCCCTCTGCACCTAAGCACTTTGAACGTTCTCGCCATTTAGATAATAATTTGTCTCTCCATTAATACTGGCCAACTTGAATAGCACCATTTTTTTCTCTAGGTTTGTGAAAGGTTTGTAGCTCAGGTTGAGATTTGGGGTGGATGTTTGCTCCTTGAGCTGTAGTTTTGATATCCAGACGTTTCGTTACCAGGCTAGGTAACATCATCAGTGGCGACCTCCAAGTGAAGCGAAGCTGTTGTCTCCTGCTTTCTATTTATATCTTTCTCCTGGATGTGGTTTCTGGGGTTTGTGGTTATGTCATTTCCGGTTCGTTTTCTGAGGAGTTGATTGATGGCATCTAGATTTATGTGTTGTTTATGGCGTTGTGGTTGGAGTGCCAGGCCTCTAGGAATTCTCTGGCATACTTTTGCTTAGCCTGTCCCACGGTAGATGTGTTGTCCCAGTCAAAATGGTGGATTTTTTCATCCGTGTGTAGGGCTACGAGGGAGAGAGGGTCGTGTCTTTTTGTGCCTAGTTGGTGTTCGTGTATCCTGGTGGTTAACTTCCTTCCTGTTTGTCCTACGTAGTGTTTGTGGTAGTCCTTGCATGGAATTTTGTAGGTGTCATTGGTTTTGTCCATGGGTTGTACTGTGTATTTAAAGTTTGTTAGTTTTTGTTTGAGAGTGTTGGTGTGTTTGTGTGCTACTAGGATTCCGAGGAGTCTCAGTAGTCTGGCTGTCATTTCTGAAACTTCTTTGATGTATGGTAAGGTGGTTAGGGTTTCTGGCTGTGTTTGGTCTGCTTGTTGTGGTTTGTCCTTGAGGAATCTGCACACTGTACTTCTTGAGTATCCGTTCGTCTTGAATACGTCGTATAGGTGGTTCTCCGCTGTTTTGCGTATCTCGTCTGAGCTACAGCATGTGGTGGCTCGTTGGAATAGTGTCCTGATACAGCTTCGTTTGTGTGTGTAGGGATGATTGCTGGTGTAGTTAAGTATTTGGTCAGTGTTTGTCGGTTTTCTCTATATGCAGGTTTGTAGTTCTCCATTGTCATTTCTTTCGACTGTGACGTCCAGGAATGCGAGTTTGTTGTCGGTTTCTTCCTCCTTGGTGAACTTTATGTCTGAGAGTGTTGTTGATGATGATAAATGTCTCTTCTATCTTGTTTCATTTTGTGATGCCAAAAGTGTCATCTACGTAGCGAACCCAGATATTTGGTGTGATGATTGGTAGGGCTGTTTGTTCTAGTCCTTGCATTACCGCTTCTACGATGAATCCTGATAAAGTGGAGATCCCATGGGTGTGTCGTTGGTTTGCTTGTAGACTATGTTTTTGAAGGTGAAGTGGGTGGTGAGGCACAGGTCCATTAGCTTCATGATATTTTCGTTGGTAATGTGATTGATGGTGGTTGGTGTGTGTGTGTGATGGTCTCTTCTAAAAGTGTGGTAAGTGTTTCCGTTGCCAGGTCGATGTTAATGGAGGTGAACAGTGCTGTTATGTCGACTGAGATCATTGCTTCGTCTTCCTCTATGTTGGCGTTTCTGATGATTTTTAGGACTTCCTGGATGGAGTGGATGGAGTGTTGTGACTCTTCTACTAGGTATTTTAGTCGTGCGTGTAGTTCTTTGGCTAGTCTGGAAATTGGTGTTCCGGGTAGTGTGACTATAGGTCTGAGGGGGCCTCCTGGTTTATGGATTCTTGGTAGTCTGTAGAATTGTGGGGTGCTGGTCCCATCAGGTTTCATTTTCTGGAATTCTGTCTTGTTTAATTGTCCGGAATTGTGTAATTTTCTGAGGAGATAAGTAATTTTGTTTCCTCGTTGTGTGGTCAGGTCAAGCGCCACCTGTTGGTAGGTGTTGGTGCCTGCGAGTAGTGCATTAGCTTTTTCTATGTAGTCCCTTCTGTTCAGGATGACTGTGAGCGACCTTTGTCTTCAGGTAATGTAATAATGTTTTTTGTCTTTTTTGAGGTTTTCTAGGGCTTTCTTTTCTCGTGTGGTCAGTTTGTTTCCTTCCCTCTTTCGGCTGAGAATAGGTGCAACTGTCTGTCTGATCGTTTGTTGTGTTTCTTCCATGAGATTGTTGTCCTTCAATGTGGTTTCTAATGCCGCAAGTAATTCCTTCTTGTCAGCGTCTCGGTAATTGAAATTTAATCCTTTGACTAGTCCCGCTTTTTCTGTGTCTGATAGGGTCCGGTCTGATAAGTTCTTTATCCATGCCCCTGTCTTATCGGTTTTGTGATTTTTTTTTGTGAGTTTGTCCAGTTTTTTCTTCACGTCCCGATTTTTCTTTATCTGTCTTTGTCGGTGTTTGGTGTTGATGGCTTGTTCTATCACGTCTGACCATACTTGGTTTGTTGCTTGTTTGAATAACGGCTTTTGGCGCGCAATTTCCCGTTTGTATTTTCAGAGTCTGTGGCGGGCGTCATTGATTAATTCTCGGAGCATTCTGCGGCCGTTTTGTTCTGTTAAACTTTTGGCTTGAGGTGTTTTTATCGGCGTTTATATTGCAGACATTTTGGCAGTAGTTGTTTTCTTAAACATTCATGCAGAAAGTACAGTTGTTCGCGGGTGGAACTCTCTCGGATGGCATTCCTTTCCCATCTACGGGCAAGTTGTAGTGTGTTGCGCTCATGGCTTTTGCAAGGTTTGTGAAGGTTTGTAGCTCAGGTTCAGATTTAGGATGTTGGTTTGCTCGCTGAGCTGTAGATCTGATATCCAGACGTTTCATTACCTGGCTAGGTAACATCAATGGTGGCGACCTCCAAGTGAAGCGAAGCTGTTGTCTCCTGCTTTCTATTTATATCTTTCTCCTGGATGGGGTTCCTGGGGTTTGTGGTGATGTCATTTCCGGTTCGTTTTCTGAGGAGTTGATAGATGGCATCTAGATCTATGTGTTTGTTTATGTCGTTGTGGTTGGAGTGCCAGGCCTTTAGGAATTCTCTGGCATGTCTTTGCTTAGCCTGTCCCAGGATAGATGTGTTGTCCCAGTCAAAATGGTGGGTTTTCTTTGTGGTGGCACTCCAAACACAACGCCAGAAACAAACTTATAGATTTAGATGCCATCTATCAATCTCTCAGAAAACGAACAGGAAATGACATCACCACAAACCCCAGGACACCCCATCCAGGAGAAAGATATAAATAGAAAGCAGGAGACAACAGCTTCGCTTCACTTGGAGGTCGCCACAGATGATGTTACCTCGCCAGGTAACGAAATGTCTGGATATCAAACCCACAGATCAGCGAGCAAACATACACCCTAAAAGCCCCATATTTCTTCACTTTAATTTTCCTTGCTAAATGTTGGCCCATTCACCCAACCTATCCATATAGATTTAAAATCTCTTGCACCATCATTCTGAAGTAATTTCCCATCGATGTTAGTGTCATCTGAAAATGTGGCATCGTATTTTCGATCCCATCAACAGTGTACAGTCATTCCATCGATCGCAAATGGTTGAGACACGAGTCCTGAAATCAATGTCACCCCACAAATTGCATTTGCCAAAAGAAAATTATGCATTTATTCCATCTGACTCCATTTTGTTGGGTAACCAATCCTCCATCCAATCTAATAAATTACTCCTCGACCCATGTTGTCTGATCTTACCACTTACTCTTTGGAGAAGCGACACATCCAATGCCTTCAGGAAGGCTATATATGTTCCATCTCCAGGATTCCCACGACCCACCTTGTTTGTGACATCTTCAAATAGCTCAAGCAAACAATTCAGACACGGTTTAGTCTTCGTAAAACCATGTTGACTCTGATGGATTGTGGTTTAACTTTGCAAATGTCCTGAACAATGGACTCTAACAATTTGCCTTAAATTACAATAGTTTATTGTTACACTTTCGTCCCTAATGTATACCATTATTACAAGTTCTTCCCTTTCGAAAAGCTTTACGTTTTCTTTGAATCCCTGTTTAAAAGGCACACGTTTTTAAGAGATCTGGTCCAAATGCTGTGTAAGAGCCACGTGTGGCTGAATGGACTCATCATCCTGCTGGTGTACAAAATCGATGGGCTGATGTCTTTCTGGTGTTCACATGTTACCATCTCCAAGGCCAGAATGACATCCTCCTGTTGATGCTTTAGAGGATTGGGAGATTATGGAATCTTACTGTTGCTGTGTAACATTTTGTGGGGCTGATGGGTCTTCTCATACTTCTCTATAACAGGTGGGAATACTGAACGGTCTCCTCATCCAGAGATGGGACCGAGGGATTGATTGGTCTCCTCTTGTTCCCACACAACAGACACGTGTCTAAATTGCCTCTTCCTTTCTCATGAAAGAAGTGTCAGATAGTTTTTAATCCTTATCCAATTCCCTTGCAATAGGCTCGGTGAGTCTGAATGGCCTCCTGTTATCCCAGTGTAACAATCTCCACTCACTGTGTGACATCTTCCAGTTCCTATGTTACAGACTTGAGGAGGCTGAATGGACTGCTCCTGTTGCTGTTTAACAGGATACTGGTGCAGCATGGCCTAATGTTATAGGCTCGACTGGCTGACTGGCCTCCTTCTCTAAATGTATATCAGGCTCCAGGGGCTGAATAGCCTCATCCTGTTTTGGTGTAACAGGGTCGAAGACCTGAATATCCTCCTGTTGTTCCTGTGTAACAGGCTGGAGAACGGAATGGATTCCTCCACTATCTGTGTAATTCACTTCACTCGTTCACTCCTTCTGCCATTTATGTTCAAATAAGATCATCTTGAATCTTTGTAAACTCCAATGGCTACTTGGTCAACCTGATCATCATTTCATTATAAGCCAGCAACTTCATTGCAGGAATCAGTTGAGGGAACCATCTCTGAGCTGCTTCCAATGTAACAACATCCTTTCTTCATTGAAGAGATTACATCTGTACACACTACTCTAGATACGATCTCACTAAGAGCCTGTACAACAGCAGCAACACTTTACCGGCCTGCTGGAAGGTTCCCACCTAGGTTAGAGCAGTCTCAGCTCTCTGGGGGAATACAGAGCATTGTTGGAAGATTATTGTCCTTCTCTACTCCATCAGCATAACGGGAGATCTGGAGTAATTAAAGTTTGAGAAGATCATAAATGATGTGGCGAGATGATCTCTACCATCAATCTCCCCAGAGCCCACATCACTCAGATTCCACAGAATCTAGTAAGGTGGAGATTTAAAAAAAGCAAGGAGGAGCAAACATTGATGGGAGTTATATATCAAAGTGAAAGCTGCAATACACATATTTTGGTTATGTTATAAAACAGGAAATGAGTTATACACATTTGTGGCTACTGCAGTGATAATGTACTGTTTAAGTTATATCTAAACTCTGTTAACCCAATTGAATGCTAATGCTGGGAAAAATGGATTTCATGACCACGTGTGAGATGGTTTACATGAGCATTATGTTAAGCACTGAGCTCGATATCAGGTTATTTAGGAATTGGTGTTGAGTGATCAGAAGAGCTAATTGAAAAATTTGCTGGGAAGGACATTTTGGGAACAGTGATCACAATGTACTGGTTTTCTTTAATGCTGTTTGAGAACATGACAGTTTTTGTTTTATTTGAAGTAACTGTTATAAATATGAGTCATGCAAGCCAACAAGGTGTGAGGAGAAAGTCGGCACTACAGATGCTGGAGATCAGAGGGGAAGAGTGTGGTGATGGAAAAGCACAGTCAGGCAGCATACTAAGAGCAGATAAATCGATGTTTCGGGCATAAGGCCTTCATCAGGAATGAAGCATATATGCCCAGGGGGCTGAGGGATAAATGAGAAGGGGTGAGACAGGGGGGAGATTAGCAGGGATTGCGGGAGGTAGATGAAGGTGGGGTTGAAAGTGATAGGTGATGAAGGGAGACAGACCGTCTCATCTACTGCATCCATTGAACCCAATGTGTTCTTCTCTTACATTGGCGAGGCAGAAGGTCAACTTGTGGAACATTTCAGAGAACATCTCTGGGACAGCCTCATTGTACAATTCCATCGCTTTGTGGCTGAGCACTTTAACTCCCCTTCCCACTCTGCCAAGGACATGAGGGTCCTGGACCTGCTCCAACGCCAAATCCGAGCCACCAGAAGCCTGCAGGAAGAAAGCCTCCTCTTCTGCCTTGGGACCCTCCAAACACAGGGGATCATAGTGGATTTCCCCATTTCCCCTAATCCCACCCTATCCCACTCCAACCCTCCAAGTCAGCATCGCCCTTTTGTACATTCCTATGCGTCCACCTTCCTTGCTATCAATCTGGTCCACCCTCCTCTCCGATTAACACTTTCAACCCCAGCTTCACTTACCTATTTGATGAAAGGAGGCAGCTTTGAAAAATGCCAAGTTGTAGTAATCCAGTGGATTCAGAGAAATGTAGGACTCAGCAAAGGATGACCAAGAAACTGAGAAGAAAATCGAAAAGAGAAAAAGCATGCAAACGAAAGAAAAACATAAAAACTGCTAAAAAGCATCTATAAATGTATGAAAAAAAATAAAAGCAAGGTCAAATGTGGAACAGTTGGTGTGCGTTCAGGATAGTTTATTGCAGAGAACAGAGAAATCGCAGGGAAAAGAAACAGTTTATTTGCGTCTATCTTTATTGGAAGAATGTCCAGAAATTCTTCCAGAAATTAAAGTGACCATGGGACTTGTGTAAGTAAAGTCTAAGATTATTCTTATCAATGTTGAGGTCATCTTTGCAAAGGAAGCTGGATTGAATATTTATAAATCTGACAGACCAGGTGTACTTCATGCAAGGATTTATGAGGAAGCAGCAATAGACATGTTGATTGCATCGTGGATTTTTACTTTATCTTCCGACACATTCTCGACAGTCATTTAGCCAATCTGTATAAGGCAAAGGTTACAAATATTATCCAACCATTTAAGAAAGGATGAAGATGGAGAGGGGTGAACTACAGAGCAGTTATCTTGTCATCCGCAGTCGGGTGTCTGTTGGACTCGATTACAAAGAACACGCGACTACACATGCAGAAGGTAATAACATAACTTGGGAGGGTGAGAATATACCGATGAAAGGAAAACCAGAAGTGGCAAACATTTTTTTTGGAATGGTTTGAAGATGATTCTTGTGGACATAGGCAATGAAGAACCATTGGATAACGTAGAGTTGAATATTCATGAGATTTTTTTTTTAAAAACTCACACAGTAAGTTCATAAGAAAGGTTAAAGCGAGAGGTATTAGGAAGAACATATGAAAATAGCAAAGAAAAAATTAGTTTTACATTCAGGTGATTGTAATTGGAATATAGAAGACGTCATGCACCAGTTGTATCGAGTGTTCATGAGAGTATTTTGTATTGTTCGGAGTCCCAATCTAAGAAATAAGATATTGACTACAGAGGAACTGCAAAAGGTATTATTCAGATTCATTCCTAAAACGGCAAGATTTTCTGATGTGGAAACTCACCCTGTGATCTCGAGTTTTGAAACATGAGAGGTGGTTGCAGTGAAACCTAGAAACACAGAGGGGACTGAATAACAGGGACATGGAGAAGTACAAGTAGGCGAGATCTGGGAGAATCCCACGAGATTCTACACGGACAAGTAGAGCAGAATAATCAGCAAACAGTTAGTGTCCATTAGAAACCAAAGGGGCAATCTGTGTGTCAAGCTGGAGAACATTGATGGACTGTTACATGAGACCTTCACATCTATTTTACTTTAGAGACGGAGAAGACAAGTACAGAATTCAAGGAGATGGATGGGGAAACTCTTGAACAGATTGATGTAAAATACGAGAAAGGATTTGAGGCTTTGTTCTGTATAAATTTGGACCTAACTCCATGTCTGAATGAGTTGTATCACAGGCGGCTGTTGGGGTGAATGGAGGAAAGACCCTGTCTGAATATTTTAATTAGGATCTGACCATAGGGGAGGTGCCAGAGAACTGGAGAACTGCTAACACGATTCCACTTCACAGTTCGGGTGGGAGAGATAGACCAGGGAACAATAGACGAGCGGGTATTAGGTCACTGTTAAGGAAACTACTATAGAAAATAGGGAAGGAGAAAATTGAACTCCAATAAGAGTCGAAAGGTCTGATCAGGGATAATCATCATGACTTTATCAGAAGGAACTGGAGCTGGAGTTGGATGAACTGCGGATCATTCGGGAGGCAGAGGAGGTCATAGATCGGAGCTTTAGGCAAGTAGTTACTCCGAAAGTTCAAGATAGATGGGTGACAGTGAGGGGGAGTGGGAGGAGGAAGCCAGTGCAGGGACCCCCTGCGGTCATTCCCCTCAAGAACAAGTATACCGTTTTGGATACTTGTGGGGGGGATGACTTACCAGGGGCAAGCAACGAGGTTCAGGCCTCTGGCACGGAGCCTGGCCCCGTTGCTCAGAAGGGTAGGGTGGAGAAAGGTAGAGCAATTGTTCTTGGGGACTCGATAGTGAGGGGTACAGACAGACGGTTTTGTGGGGGCGACAGGGACTCACGTTTGGTATGTTGCCTCCCAGGTGCAAGGGTACGTGATGTCGCTGATCGTGTTTTCCGGGTCCTTAAGGGGGAGGGGGAGCAGCCCCAGATCGTGGTCCACGTTGGCACCAACGATATAGGTAGGAAGAAGGGTGAGGATGTCAGACAGGCTTTCAGGGAGCTAGGTTGGAAGCTCCGAGTTAGAACAAACAGAGTTGTAGTCTCTGGTTTGTTACCCGTGCCACGTGATAGAGAGTCGAGGAATAGGGAGAGAGAGCAGTTAAATGCGTGGCTACAGGGATGGTGCAGGAGGGAGGGATTCCGGTTTCTGGACAACTGGGGTCCTTTCTGGGGAAGGTGGGACCTCTATAAAAAGGATGGTCTACACCTGAACCTGAGGGGCACCAGTATCCTTGGGGGGAGGTTTGCTAGTGCTCTTTGGGAGGGTTTAAACTAACTCCGCGGGGGCATGGGAACCAGGACTGTAGCTTTAGGGTACAGGACCTTGAGTGTAGGGAGGTTAGGAATAATGCAGCGATCTCTAAGGAGGGTGCCTGTAACCAGAAAGGTGGATTGAAGTGTGTATACTTCAATGCCAGAAGTATAAGGAATAAGGTAGGTGAACTTGCATCGTGGGTTGGTACCTGGGACTTCGATGTTGTGGCCATTACAGAGACGTGGGTAGAACAGGGACAAGAATGGCTGTTGCACGTTCCAGGGTTCAAATGTTTTAGTAGGATCAGACATGGGGGTTAAAAAGGGGGAGGCGTGGCATTACTTGTCAAAGACAGTATCACAGCAGTGGAATGGACGATGGAAGAGGACTTGCCATCTGAGGTAGTTTGGGCTGAGGTTAGAAATAGGAAAGGTGAGGTCACCCTGTTAGGTGTTTTCTACAGGCCTCCTAATAGTCCTAGAGAAGTAGAGGATAATATTGCGAGGATGATTCAGGAAAAGAGTGAAGGTAGCAGGGTGGTTGTTATGGGGGACTTTAACTTCCCAGATATTGACTGGGAGAGCTATAGCTCGAGTTCATTAGATGGGTCGGTGTTTGTACAATGTGTGCAGGAGGGTTTCCTGACACAATATGTCGACAGGCCAACAAGAGGGGAGGCTATATTGGATTTGGTTCTAGGTAATGAACCAGGCCAGGTGTTAGACTTGGCGGTAGGTGAGCACTTCGGGGACAGTGACCACAACTCGGTGACTTTTACTTTAGTGATGGAGAGGGATAATCGTGCACCGCAGGGCAAGAGCTATAGCTGGGGGCAGGGAAATTATGATGCAGTGAGGCATGACTTAGGATGTGTGGATTGGAAAAACAGGCTTCAAGAGAAGAACACTAATGAGATGTGGGGATTGTTCAAGGAGCAGCTACTGCGTGTCCTCGATAGGTATGTACCAGTCAGGCATGGTGTAAAGGGCCTTGTGAGGCAGCCGTGGTTTAGTAAGGAATTGGAGTCCCTTGTGAAAGGGAAAAAGGCGGCATATGTAAAGATGAGGCGTGAAGGTTCAGTTGGGGCGATTGTGAGTTATAAGGTAGCCAGGAAGGAGCTAAAGAGGGAGCTAAGAGAAGCGAGAAGGGGACATGAAAAGTCTTTAGCTGGTAGGATTAGGGAAAACCCAAAGGCTTTCTATAGGTATGTCAAGAATAAAAGGATGACTAGGGTAGGTATCGGTCCAGTCAAGGATAGTAGTGGGAAGTTGTGTGTGGAGGCGGAGGAGATTGGAGAGACATTAAATCAGTACTTTTCATCAGTATTCACTCAGGAACAGGACACTGTTGCTGATGTGAATATGGAATCACAAATAATTAGAATGGATGCCCTGGAAATATGCAGGGAAGAGGTTTTGGGAATATTGGAAAGGATGAATATAGATAAGTCTCCTGGGCCTGATGGCATTTACCCCAGGATCCTATGGGAAGCTAGGGAGGAGATAGCAGAGCCATTGGCCTGGATTTCTATGTCGTCATTGTCTACGGGAATAGTACCAGAGGACTGGAGGATAGCGAATGTGGTCCCATTGTTCAAGAAAGGGAGTAGGGATAGCCCTAGTAACTATAGGCCAGTGAGTCTGACTTCAGTGGTGGGCAAAGTCTTAGAGAGAATGGTAAGGGATAAGATTTATGAACATCTGGGTAGGAATAACGTGATCAGGGATAGCCAGCATGGTTTTGTGAAGGGCAGGTCGTGCCTCACAAACCTTATTGAGTTCTTTGAGAAGGTGACTAAGGAAGTGGATGAGGGTAAAGCAGTAGATGTTGTGTATATGGATTTTAGTAAGGCGTTCGATAAGGTTCCCCATGGTAGGCTAATGCTAAAACTTCGGAGGTATGGCATTGAGGATACATTAGAGGTTTGGATTAGGAATTGGCTGGCTGGAAGGAGACAGAGGGTAGTAGTTGATGGATTATGTTCATCTTGGAGCGCAGTTACTAGCGGTGTACCACAAGGATCTGTTTTGGGACCATTGCTTTTTGTTATCTTTATAAATGATCTAGAGGAAGGACTTGAAAGCTGGGTAAGCAAGTTTGCGGATGACACAAAAGTCGGTGGAGTTGTGGATAGTGAGGAAGGAAGTGGTAGGTTACAGCGGGATATAGATAAGTTGCAGAGCTGGGCCGAAATGTGGCAAATGGAATTCAATGTAGCTAAGTGCGAAGTCGTTCACTTTGGTAGGAATAACAAGATGATGGATTACTGGGCTAATGGTAGGCTACTTGGTAGTGTGGATGAGCAGAGGGATCTTGGTGTCTATGTACACAGATCTCTGAAAGTTGCCACCCAGGTAAATAGTGCTGTGAGGAAGGCATATGGTGTATTGGGCTTTATTGGCAGAGGAATTGAGTTCCGGAGTCCTGAGGTCATGTTGCAGTTGTATAGGACTCTGGTGAGGCCTCATCTGGAGTATTGTGTGCAGTTTTGGTCGCCATACTATAGGAAGGATGTGGAAGCTTTAGAACGAGTGCAGAGGAGGTTTACCAGGATGTTGCCTGGAATGGTAGGAAAATCTTATGAGGAAAGGCTGAGGCACTTGGGGCTGTTCTCATTGGAGAAGAGAAGGTTTAGGGGAGATCTGATAGAAGTGTATAAGATGATTAGGGGTTTAGATAGGGTAGATACTAAGAACCTTTTACCGCTAATGGAGTCAGGTGTTACTAGGGGACATAGCTTTAAATTAAGGGGTGGTAGGTATAGGACAGATGTTAGGGGTAGATTCTTCACACAGCGGGTTGTGAGTTCATGGAATGCCCTGCCCGTATCAGTGGTGAACTCTCCTTCTTTATGGTCATTTAAGCGGGCATTGGATAGGCATTTGGAAGTTATTGGGCTAGTATAGGTTAGGTAGGATTCGGTCGGCGCAACATCGAGGGCCGAAGGGCCTGTACTGCGCTGTATCCTTCTATGTTCTATGTTCTATGTTCTATGAAGTGGCATCTAATTGATTTGATTGAATTAGTTTGAGGAGGTCGGTTGTTTAGCTTTGTAGGGAAGCCTTTGACAAATTTCCAGCTGGGAAACTGAAAAATAACGTAAAATCTCACAATATAAATGATAACTTGACAAGTTACAACGAAAATTGTCTTAGTGGCAGGAGGCAGAGGGTAGTGAGAGAAGGCTGTTTGTGTGACTGGAGACCAGTGTCCCCTGGTGTACCACAGGGATTAGTGATGTGTCCCTTATTGTTTGTGTTATTCATAACAAAAACAAATGTGAATGTGGAGGGGGCAAGGTGGAGAGGCAGGGAGCTGTGATAAGTAAGTGTACATTTGACATAAAGATTGACCGGTTGGTTTGCAGTGAGCAGGAAGGCCTTAAGTTACAGGAAGATGCAGATGAAATGGTCAGATGGGCAGATCAATAACAGATACAATGTAACCTTGATAAATATGAGGTGATGCACATTGGGAGAAGGAACCAGGCAGGGGAGGATGAATGGCAGCACACTGGGAAGCTCAGATTGTGCTTCTCCACACATCCCTGAATGTGACTGGACAGGTTAATGCTTAAAAATGTGTTGCTGGAAAAGCACAACAGGCCAGGCAGCATCAAAGGAGCAGGAGAATTGACGTTTCGGAAATATTCGTGAAGAAGGGCTTATGCTCGAAACAACGATTCTCCTGCTCCTTTGATGCTACCTGACCTGCTGCGCTTTTCCAGCAACACATTTTTTAAGCACTGATCTCCAGCATCTGCAGTCCTCACTTTCTGCTGGGCAGGTTAATGGACTAGTTAAGAATTGGACCTTGAGTATTGTGTTTCCTAATCAGGGTGGAGATATAAGACCTATACAGGGCTTTGTTTCGGCCAAAATGGAATACTATATGTAGCTCTGGGAGCCACATTCCAGGAAGGATGTGATTGTACTGGAGAGGGTGCAGAGGTGATTCTCCAGGATGTTCCCTGGGGTAGAGCATATCAGCTATGGAGAGAGGCTGGATAAGCTCGGGTTGTTTACTTTGGAGCAGAGGAAGCTGAGGAGTCAGTGAGTCAGAAGGATAAGATTATAAGCGACACGGACAGGGGGGATAGACAGCAACTGTTCCTTTTAGTCAGAGGGTCAAGAACAAAGGAGCACACTTTTAAAGTGAAAAGTTTGAGGTGCAGAGATGATTTAAACATTTTTTCACGTCGATGTGTGGGCTTCTGGGATTACTTCCTGAGAGGGGAATTATCACGAGTAACCTCACAATCGTTAAAAAGTACTTGGACAAGCACTTGGAAGTGTTTTAACATTCCAGGCTATGGGACTGCTGTAGAAAGTGGGACTAATATAGATCGTGCTGTACTTCTGTCGGCACAGAGTCTTTGCTCCCGTGAGTGTACCATGTGGAAGGTCAATTATTGGAGCATTTTAAGGCAGGAATTGATGGGTTTCTGAAGAGTTATATTCATAAGGGTTATAAGTGTGAACTGTAATAGCTTGTTAAATTATGTCAATGTGAGAAATATGAGAAAACAAGTGTAGTTTCCTTACAGTTTGGAACCAGAGAATGGAGAATGGGGAACAGGGAAATGGCAGAACTATGACGCCACTACTTCAGTTCTGTCTTCACAGAACTTCCGAACAATATAAGGAAAACCAAGTCTGGTGTGGGAAAATGATAGAGTACGTGGAACATAGAACATAGTAAGTAAATGGTTTAGCAGAAATTATTGTGGCTGAAAGTAATGGTCATAGACAACACTAACATAGATTTATGAAATGGGAATTATGTTTGAGAAGCAGACTGGCTGACAAATGAAAGAGCAGTAATGGATGTAAAACATTTTGATTTTTAGGAAAATGTTGGTAAAGCTCCAAGCCCAATATGCAATATCAAATCTGAGTAGATTGGGGCTAATATATGGACATGTTTTGAGAATGGGACAGCTGGCAGTAAACAGTGAATAGAAATAAACAGACTCATCAAGCAACAGCCTGACATTGTCTGTAAGGTATGATTCTGTGAGTATGACTATGACCTAGACACTCCATCACCTTCCCCGGATATGTCCTGTCTCATCAGCAGGATGGACACAGCAGAGGTGGCGGCACAGTGGGATGCAGTTAGAAGGGAATTGCTCTTGGAGTCCTCAACAGTGACTTCGTATCCCATGGCATTAGTTTGCATTTGTGAAAGGAAACCTCCTGCTGATTACCAAGTACCAGCGTCTCTCAACTGATGTATCAGTACTCCTCCATGCTGACCAACACTTGGAGGAAGCACTGAGGGTAGCATTCTGGGTGGGGTATTTCAATGTTCACCACCAACAGTATCTCAGCTACAGCATTATTGATCGAGAAGGCTGGGTCCTAAAGGATATAACTGCTAGAGTGGTTCTGCGGCAGGCAGTGAAGGAACCAACAAGAGGAAAATATACACTTGAGAATAACATTCACCATTTTGGGTGGTACTATCACAGTGCGAAATAGGGCAGACTTCGAACAGATCTAACAGTTCAAGTCTGGGTGTCCATAAGGTGCTGTGGTTCATCTATAGGAGCAGAATTGTACAGCCACACAACCTCATGACCTGGCATATCCCCCTCGCAACAATTACCATCAATCCAGAGGATCAACATTGGTTCAATGGATGTGCAGGATGGCAGGAGCAGCACCAGGCAAACCTGACAATGAAGTGTCAGCCTGGTGAAGCCACCAAACAGGACTACTTGTGTGCAACAAACAGCATAAGCAGTAAGTGATAAACAGAGCTAAGTGATCCCATAAGCAAAGGATCAGATCTAAGCTCTGCAGTCCTTCCACATCTAGTCGAGAAACGTTGGAGACCATTAAACAATTCACTGGAGGAAGAGGTTTCACAAATAACCCCTTCCTCCATGATGGAAGAGCCCAGCACTTCAGTGTATAAGATAAGGCTGATGCATTCGTAACAACCTTCAGTCAGAAATGTTGAGTGGATGATCCATTTCAGCCTCCTCCAGTGGCCCTCAGCGATTCAGTTACAAGTCATCAACCAATTCGAGTTGGAGATACTGAATACTCAAAGGGTCCATACTCTGACAGCATTCTGGCAATTGTACCGAAAACTTGTGCTCCATACCTTGCCACTCCCCTAAACAAACTCTTTCAATACAGTTACAACAATGGCTTTTCCTGATTATGTGGAAAATTACCCCAAGTATCTCCTGTATATAAAAAGCAGAACAAATCCAATCTGGCCAGTTACAACTCCATCAGCCTACTCTCGATCATCAGTAAAGTGGTGGAAGGTCTCAGTGCTTTTAAGCAGCAACCTGCTCATCAATACCCTGGTCAATGATGACCAGGTTGGGCTCCCCCAGGACCACTCAGCTCCTGATCTCATTACCTTGATTCAAACATGGACAAAAGAGCTGAATTACAGAGGTGGGGTGAGAGTGACAGCCCTTTAAATCAAGGCTGCCTTCGACCAAGTGTGGTATCAAGGGGCCTTAGCAACACTGGAATCAATGGGTATCAGAGGCAAACACCCCGCTGCTTAGAATCATACCTGACACGTAGGAAGATGGTCGTGGTTGATGAAGGTCAGTCAACTCAGCTCCATGTCTGTAGGAGTCCCTCGAGCAGTGAACAGAAACTTCTTCAGGGCTGCTTCATCAATAACCTTCCCTCCATGTTAAGGTCAGAAGTGGGGGTGTTCGCCAATGATTGTACAATGTTCTGCAACATTTGTGGCTCCTCAGATACTGAAGCAGTCCATGTTCAAACACGACAAGAAATGGACAGTATCCAGGCTGGCAAGTGGCAAGTAATGTTCAGCCCACACGAATGCCAGACCATGACCATCACCAATAAAATACAATCTAACCTGCCCCTTGGCATTCAATGGTGTTACTTTCACTGAATCCCCCAGTATCAAAGTCCTGGTGGGTAATCATTGCTCAGAAACTCACTGGTCTCTCCACATGAACACTGTAACTATAAGAGCAGGTCCGAAGCTAGGAATGCTGCGGCGAGTAACTCACATCCTGACTTCCAAAATTCTGTCCATCATCTACAATGCATGTCAATACAATATAGGTCAGAAGTGTGACAGAAGACTCCCAATTTGCCTGGATGAGGGCAGCCCCAACAACACTCAAGAAGCTTTACACCATCCAGGACAAAGCAGCCAGTTTGACTGTCCCTTCACCCACAATGCTCTGCCATCAACGCGCAGCAGCAGCAGTGTTTTACGATCCATATGCTGCAATGAAATGATTCACCAAAGATCCTCAGAAACCATCTTCCCAATTCATGACCACTTCTATCTAGAAGGACAAGGGCTACAGATGTATGGAAATACCATCATCTTTAGGTTCCCCTCCAAGCCATTCACCATCCTGACTTGGAAATATATCACAGCTCCTTCACAGTCGCTGGGTCAGAATCCTGGGATTCTCTCCCTAATGGCATTGGAGGTCAACCACAGCAGGTAGACTGCGGTGTTCAACAAGGCAGCTCACCACCACCTTCTCAAGAGCAACTAGGGACAGGCAATAAATGCTGGCCCAGCCAGTGACACCCAGATTGACGAAATACAGAAATAGAAATTAACAGAGGACGGTTGCTGAGGTATCACAGAGATCGGTGTTTGGGGCCCAGCTGTTCACAATGTCCTTTAAATATTTGGTTGCTGGAATCAGATGCAATACATCCCAGCCTGCTGACAGCACTAATGGATGTGGGATTGTGAGTGGGTGCGGAGGATGTAAAAAAGCACCCAGAAGACTAAGACAAATGGAGTGAATGGGTAAATACGTGACAAATGGAGAACAATGTGGATAGAGGTGACGGTGTGCCCTTTGGTGGAAATGATACACTGGAATCCTACAATTTGAAAGGGATTGGTTGAAATACGCTGCTTTACAAAGGGACATATGCTCCTTTTTGTTGTTTCCTTTTGCATCAACCTCTGAGGTCCCTGCAGCGCAGTGAGTTCTGTAACCAGAAGTCAATACTGGGCATGGCATTGACACGCTGACCAGTGTACACAGACCCACCAAGTGGGGAGCTATAACACGGAAAAGGATCTGCATATCCTTGTACATATGTCGCTGAAAGCAATATTGCAGAAACAGAAAGCAGTAAAGAAGATAAATGGTGTGTTGACCTTCATTTCAGGGGGATGTGAGTCCAGGAGAAGGGGTGTCTTACTGCAGCTGTACAGACCTTTGGAGACATCCCATCTCGACTATTGTGCAATATTGTGTGCAGGCTTGGTCTCCTTACCTAATAAAGGGCAAACCGGACATTGAGGGAGAGCAGTGAAGGATGACCAGACTGATCTCTGGGATGACGAGCTTGTTGTGGGAACAGAGTTTGGGGTGACTGGGCCAATATTCCATAGGGTTTAGGAAAATGAGTGGAGATCTCAGTGAAATATACAAAACTCTGACAGGGTGAGACAGATTAACAGCAGGAATGATATTCCCCTGGCTGGGATGACTAAAACAAGGAACCACAGTATTAGGTAAGGCAGGTCACTCTGCAATGAGATAAGAATAAATGTCTGCACTCACTGACTGGTGACCCTGGGGAATTGGCTTGCACCTGGAAACCAAGACACTGATTATAAATAAGGATTCAGAGACAGTAAAGGGATGGTGGGAAAGCAGGAGTACGGGGCGGAAATGAAGGGCCAACCATCATTACATGGAATTGGTTAGCAAACTCAATGGACCAAAGGTACTACTGCATTTCCTATTTTATAACTTTCAAAGGTTACTCACATTAACGGATATGTATATCATGTGGGGTAATTGCATTGAGGAGATTTTTTTCTATGAACTAGAATGGGGAGGCTCAATGTGTTGTATGACCTACTCCTTTCCCGCTGTTTCTGTGCAGTCTGTGGGAAAGCTCGGTAAATGTTGTCACAAGTTCTCAGATGTTAAGAAGGAGGTCTCTGCAGGGTCGACAGGACTGTGTTCCCATTCCCTTTTCCGACACTGATGCTGTGGTCGGGTGTTCTGTCCGGTTTCATCCTTTCAGTCCTCGGAGCAGTTTGATACAAGTGAGTGCCTTGATTGGCCGTTTCAGAGACCATTGAAATGTTTATCTCATGTCAGGGTCTTTGGAGTCAGTTTTAGGCCAGCCCAGGAAATCCCTGGAGATTCACTTCCTAAAAGTACATTGGAGAAGGAAATTCTGTTTACAATCGATGTTGGCTTCAAGGTCGCTGTTACTGAACCCAGGTTTTAGATCTCGATATTTTATTAATTGTCTTTAACTTCCACCCGCTGCCAGAGCATTAGCCTGGTCTGGATTAGTAATCCAGTGACATTTCCACAACAGCACCATCTCCACATGGGGACCTGTCAGAGACAACACTGAGCAGGATATTTCTGTGCTGCTTGACAGCTCTGTCAAAAAGAACTCCCACCAATTTGACTGTGGTGATGGGACGGAGGGGGTGGTAAATGATCAGATTGTAATTATTCCCGTTTTAGGGAACGGGACTTAGCTGAGTAATTTTCAACACTGCCAGGGAGATGTTAGAGTTGGAGATGGAATGAAAAAGCTCCCCCATGGACATGGCTTGTTGCGCAGCACAAGTCTTCAGTCCTATTGCAGGAATGGGGTCAGGGCCCATTGCCTGTGTCATATCTACTGTGTTCAGCTGTTTCTTCATGTCACGTGCAGCGAATCACATTAGTTGAAGACTGGCATCTGTGATTTTGTGGGCATCATGGCGTGGGTGATGATTATCATCGACTCAACACTTCTGGCAGAGGATGGTGCAGATAAAACATCCTTCTCTTTTACACTGATGTGCAGTTCTGTTCCATTATTTAGGATGGGGATGTTTGTGGAGCCCTCTCCTCCAGTCATTTGTTTAATCGTCCATCACCATTTATAACTGAATGTGGCAGGACTGCAGGGCTTCGATCAGATCTGTTGGTCAAGTCCGGTAGCTTTAATGTGTTAGCATCAGGTTAAGGTTCATGTGATTCTGACTCTGACATGTTCACCCACACTCGTCACTGAGCCATAGATGGTGTTGATGGTAATGACAGACTGAGGTGTTATCCTGGCAAAAAAGTTACAGGTTGTGGTTGGATGCTGTTCTGCTTCTCCCGCTGCTGTGGTCTAAAGCACTACATGAATACGCAGTTTGGAGCTGCAATATCTGCAATGCAATTCTGCTGTCTGTTCCCCAATTCTCACTGAGACCCATTCACCCATTAGCCCTGCACTCAGTGACCTAACCTGGTTTCTGATGTGGAAATACTTCAATTTTCAAACTCTCATTCTGCTGAGGGTCTGTCTCCCCAGGTCTTGCTTCCAATCTGACACACTCTGCAAAAGTACTTAACTGATCTTAATTCAAATGTTTAATTCAACTGAATCTTTTTCCTTGAGAAATACAATCTTCTGTGTTTAAAGTGATTATTTTTCCTCTGTTTCTTTCCCTAATCATGATTAAGAGCTCTGTAGTGTCAGTGATACCAGAGTTATGTAGTTTCAGAGCCAATGAATTCTCTGGATTCCCAATCATCTTCACCACATTGTATATATTCTCTTTTGTTTTGATGCCTTATCACTCATGGCTGCCTTGTCCTCCCATGAGTATGTTTCATGTTCTTGGGGTTGCATTTCTTGTATTATCTTCCAAATTCTCCCCAGAAACTCCTCCCATTGCTGCTCCATGGTCTTTCCTGCTCAGCTCCCCTTCCAATAAACTCTGGCCTGCTACGCCCGCATGTCTTTGTAGTGACATTGCTTCATTATAACCACATTACATCTTGAAGAGATGTAAACTAAAAGAATGAGCTTTGAGAGATGGGACACGAAGAATAATTGCTGGAATTCTAAACCAGCTACAAAGGGAGAATGAGAGAGAAAGTATATAGATATGGAGATATGGAAAATGAGAAAACCACATTCTCGAAAGAAGCAGATGAACATCCTCCAATATTTTTGCAATGCCTGTGTGCTGTGGTCCTTTATACAGTGCACGTACAGCAGAGTATTATCTTCAAATGCTAAGTCTGATGCCAGAATATTTGTCTGCAATGATATGACAGACACTAGCTTTGGAAAGAACCCAGCAGGCCAATATATTGAAATAAGTTGGGACACCAGAATCAAGAATTTGGAGCACACATCCTGGTAAGAATGAGAAATTAGAGTTGGGAATCCCAGAAAAAGAGGGAACGTTGAGAGGATCAAATAATGTTTTAATATTTTATCAATTTTATACATCATTTGTGACTTATCTGCGCACACACACATTGATTAAACAGTATATATACTATCTTTTTTCCACCATTGAAACTGTCCTGTTGTTTTGTTATGAGGATACATGAAGACCAAGTAGTCACCAAAAGACATGATGCACTCTCACTATGTTCCATACATACAGACAAAGAAGGGCACCACTTTGACTGGGACAAAGCACACACACATACTAAGACACGCAAGGACCTTCTTAGAGGAATGGTATTCTAACCAGAAGTCCATCAATAAACTCATCAATTTAGATTCTGTCTACATTCTATTGTTAAAATAACCTGAAATGACATCACCCAATTTAAGAAACATTGTCATGGTGACGAAACTTCTGAAAACATGCCTTCAAGCTCAGTGAGCTAACTTGCATCCATATAAGTGTTTTTTTTTGTTTATTAGTGGAATTTAGCAGTTCTCTGTCGCTCACGTTTTGACAGATTATGGTGTGAGGTGAGCTTTTCTGGGTATGTGGTTTTAATTAACAGAGGGGTTTGACATTGATGTTATAACAGTTTGGGGCCTTGCCATATGGCATTTGGACAGACTTGAACAGATCTGTGATACAACAGATCCTAGAAAATTACAACTCATTGCAATTAGTGACTTTGAGCTTCAAATGAAACCATTGGGAAAATTCGTTTAATTTTGTTACTTGTGGTTGGTTAATTGAAACGTGAGGGAAATGGCTTTTAACATTACTGAAGAGGTTCCCGAATTTTCCAAGGAAATTTAGAAAGACAGAAGGAGGACATTTTTTAGAATTAGCCAATAGGTTGGAATTGGGTTTAACCAGGGAGAAAAGGGAAGCTGAAATTGTAATGGAGTTGGTCAAGCACTTTGATGTATCAGAGAAATAGGCAACTGCAGTAGAGTTATAAAAACTTAAATTGAAAATGTGGCAACTGGAGTTAGAAGATAAATAAAGGGACGGAAACAGAGAGAGAAAAAAGAGAAAGAGAAGAGAAAGAAAGAGAGAGGGGAATTGAAATTCAGAAGTTGGGAATTAGGTAAGAAAGTTAAATTAACAGAATGGAGATGAAGGGAGAACGTAGGGATGTATTCAACTAGGTTAGTAACTTGCCATATTTCGGTGAGAAAAATGTCAAAATCTTTTATTATTTCATTTGAAAAAATGACACGGCAGATGACCTGTCCTGTGAACTTGTGGGTAATGCTAGTTCAGACTAATCTGGTGGGCACAGCTAGTGAGGTATGTGCAGCGCTATCAGACGAGGGATCCAGACATTATCAAGATGTCAAATTGGCTATTTTGATTCGTTATGAATTGGTACCTGAAGCATATAGACAGAAATTCGGAAAAATAGAGACGGAACCAGGTCAGACTTATACTGAGTTTGAAAGAATTAACCACAGTCATTTTGATAGGTGGGTTATAGCCTTAAAAATGGATAAGACCTGTGAGGCTTGAAGGAAGATTAATCAGCTGGAGAAGTTAAAAGACTCACTTCCAGAGATAGTAAGAATTCATGTGAATGAATAGAAAGTTCAAGAAGTGAGAAGCACGGCAGAAATGGCAGGTGATTGTGGCATTGTGGCATGTGATGAAATTTAGCTTCTGGCAGGAATTTCATCCTGTGGGGGATAGAAATTGGGAGAAGGGAAGATCACACATTACAAAGTGAACAGTAGCTCACAATAGTTTACCACAGGTGAAGAAAGAAGCCCAAGGGGTTGAAAGTGGTGAAAGGCCTCAGGTGGTCTCACTGTAAGGGAGTGGAACACATAGAATTACAGTACTGATGGTTTAAGAAGGGCACATGGAAAAAGTTGTTTTCACTGCAGTTAGCTGGGACACACTGTGCGGGGCGTTAAAGGAAGACACTTTGGGGAAAGATGCGGTAGAAGAGGCTAAGCCCAGTGACATTAGTGAAACTGGCAAAGGAAACCCCAAGTGCAGCCGAGGAGCTGCAGAAGATTGCACAGCCTAGGCAAGGGCTGGGTATGGAGGCAGTGCCTGATCTCTGTAAAGAATTCGCCTCTGTAGGTAACGTTTACTCAGAAAGAGCAGGGGAGAAGGATAAGAAATTATAATTTTGTGAGATACAGGCTCTGCTCAGTCTCTAATAGTTGAGAAGTGAGGGTCCAGAAAAGCACAACAGATCAGGCAGTTTCCGAACAGCAGGACTATCGCATATCAGGCAGAAACCCATCGTCCGGAAGGTGGTGGGGGGACAAGGGGGCTGGAAGATAAATATGAGAGTAGTAGCTGGGCTGGTGGGAGGGTCACTGGGAGGGCAATAAGAAGATGTAGGTGGGAGTGATTGTGATTTGTCAGAGGGGAGGGTGGAGTCGATAGGTGGATAGGAAGATGGCCAGTTAGGGCAGTTCAAGAGGGCAGTGCTCGGTTGAACGGTTGGATCTGGGAGAGGTTGGTGGAGGGGAGATTTGGAATTTGGTGAAGTCAACGTTGATACTGTACAGTTTGAGGGTTCCAGCTGTCCTACCACCGATAGGTGTCCAGTCACCCTCCTCTACGACCTATCACCATCACACCCACCTACATCTACTAATTGCCTCCCAAGCTCCCTTTCACCTAGTACCACCCCCCACCCTCCTATTTATTTCTCAATCTTCTTCCCCCTCCCTTACGCCCCACTTTCCTGATGAATGACGTATGCCTGAAACGTCAATGCTCCTGCCCCTCGGATGCTGCCTACATGATGGACTTTTCCAGCCCCACACTTTTCAACTCTCATCTCCAGCATCTGCCGCCCTCACTTTCTCTCACCCTCTAATAGTAAGAGTTGAAAGTTTTTTTTCACTCTTTCTGGCATTATAATCAAGAACGTGATAACTTGTGGAATGGGAACAGTAATTAAGCATTCCCTTATGTAACATCAGGATGGAATGCCAAATCAAAATTAGGGAAGTAACAGTGACAGTGAGTAACAGAGTATCTGTTCTAGGAATAGAGCTTGTTCTTGGGAACGATTTAGCAGGAAGCAAGTTGGGAAAGGCACCCCTTGTGGGGGCGAAGCCAAAGGAAGATGAGGGAATTGGTGAGTTCAAAGAAAATTACCCAGGATATTTTCCAGACTGTGTAGTAACAAGATCCCACTGTCATAAGTCACAGCAGGAAGAAGAAATGAACTAAAAAGACAAATGAGTTGATGCTCAGTGAACTGACACCCTGTTTGATGTAACGGTGCAGGAAAAACCTGAACAGGCAGAGGATCAGGCAGAGGTGTTTAGTCCAGAAAGTCTAATGGACTTACAACAGATATATACACACACACATTCACACACACAGAAAATGAATCAGAATATATTGTTGAACGATATTAACTTAAACATAGAATCATAAAACTAAAATGGAGACCCCGATAGGTTACTGCAGAAGGGAAATGGGCCGAAGTGCACCAGATTGTGTTAGCAGTAATGTACAGTGTTACGGGTCGCACATAAACTCTCTGCAGGCGGTCACCTAGGTGTACAGAAGACTCAGGCTAAGGTACAGAAGCATTTCTAATGGCCTGGAATGCACAAGGACGCGGTTCATTTTTGTTGTACGTGACATACATACCAAATGGTAGGTAAGTCACAGGCAGTAATAAAACCAGCACCTTTGTTGTCAATTCTTGCATTCGAGAAACCCTTCTTATGGGTTATGATTAATTGTGTAGTTCCCCTCTCTAAAGTAAAAGTGGAAACCAATATTTGCTGACCATAATGGATGCGTCTACCAGATTTCCAGAGGCAATTCCATTATTGGAGTGTTAAGGCAAAAATGAAGGTGGAGGGATTGGTAGCTTTCTTTACTCGCTGTGGACTGCCCAGAGAGATTCAGTCAGACCAAGGGTCTCATTTTATTGCTCAGCTGTTTTAGGAAGTCATGGATATCTTAGGCATACAGCACTTCAAATCAAGTGCGTCCCATCCTGAATCCCAGGTAGCCTTGGAAAGTTAGCATCAGACACTGAGGACCATGTTAACAGCGTACTGTCAGGATTACCCGAATGGTTGGGATAAAGGTGCCCCATTAAATTGTTTGCAATTAGAGATGCCCCAAATAAATCTACTCACTTTACTTCCTTTGATTTAATATTCGTACATGAAGTGAGAGGTCCTTAGAAACTAATTAAATATAAATTGACAGGACCAAAGTCGGAGATCTCACACTTGGATTATGTATCAGAGGTGAGGGAGAGATTAGACCGAGTAGGTGAGTTAGTTAAACAGCACATGAAGAGGGCACAGTGTAGAGTGACGCAGGTGGCAGATAAAATCTCTGAAACTTTGACGATTTCCCGTGGGGATGACGTATTAGTTTCGCCACCAGTGGTAAGAAAACCATTCAAAGCCAGGCCCCTTTCAAATTAAAAAAAAAGTGTGAAGTCAGTTAAACTTCCTGGTAAAGATACCGGAGATGACAAAAAAACTTTGTCGAGTATTTCATCTGGATGAATAATGCACCAGCCACATTTAACACTCAAGAATAGAGGGGTGGCCATATGAACAAATTGTGCAACTTATCTGTATGATGTAGTGATCTTCAGCAAGTGATTGAAAGCTCACATGTTACAGTTGGCAGAGCATGTTGAACGATTACAAGAAGCAAACTTGGTAATAAACAGAAAGAAAATGGAATTCGCGAAGGCGGAGGTGATGTTCTTGGGACATTATATTCGACATGGAAGGTTGACCCCATGGAGCACAAAAACGAAGGGCTTTGAGGAAGTTCCACGATCATCCTCGAAGAAAGAGGTGCTTCGATTTTTGGAACTGAGTGGATTCTATCGGAAGTTTGTTCAAAACTTCAGCAGCGTCTTGGCAACACTGATGGATTTACTGAAGAAGAACACAGAATTGTGGTGGACAGAACAATGCCAGGAGGTATTTGAGAATTTTAAAGCAGGATTAATCACTACACCAGTTTTAGCTGCACCAAATATTCTGAAACCCTTTGAAAATTGTGTTTGATGCTCGGGATATAGGGGTCAGAGATGTATTGATATGGAAAAAGGTGATGGAATTGAATGGCTAATTGGCTACTTGTCGAAAAAACTCAATATCCAACAGAAAAAAAAATTGAAAATCTCCATTATTGAACAAAAACGATTAAGTTCCACACTGGCCTGACAATATTTTAATGTGTATATGACAAACAAATTGTCGGAGATTGTTGTGGACAACGACAAATCTCTCCATCTTTTTGAATATTTAAAGACCAGAATATGAGACTATTTCATTGGAGTCTTACCTCACCAACTTTAAACTTACAAAATGTACATGCTGTGTCTTCTATAATGTGATAGCAGATGTGTTTTCGCGGATTTAATGGAAAAAGTGTAGATAAGATTTGACTTATTCCAGTGTTGTATTGGTGTGCAGAATTAATATGAATGATATAACTGAGATTCATACTTTTGTATTTCATAAAATTGGGATTAAGAATTAGAGGAAAAGAAATGTAGCCATCTTTACATTCTGCTAGTTCATTTTATTTCCTGAAGCGGGGAGATGTTATGAAGACAAAAACATGTATGGACACTTTAAAACAGATCGGGTTTTGCTGAATAGAAATGAAAGCCACAGATGCCAGCTGAAGGTCACACTGTTCCACACGTCACCATTAGCTGGGAAATGGATTCCTGAGTTTTGGTTACTGTTTTGACAGCCATTCAAATGTAACCAAAGAGTTTAAATAACGCTCAGGATACCAGATGCCAACAGAATTTGAATATTATTGTTTGGACACCTGGACAGCAGTCAAATTATGAGAATTATTATATCATGGGGAGTATATAAACCCAGAATATTGAACACTGGACGGAGAGCTGCTGCCATCCAACAGTAGAGCAACTGCTGTAGAGCAGGAGTGCTAACTGGCCATCTCAAACACTCTCTCTCAAAGACACATGTTCATGCAAACCTCTTTGCAATAAAAAAAATGACCCAGGGAGATCAGCAGCTGAAAGAGTGAAGACAGCGGGGAAGATAGAGACTGTATGGTCTTGAGATTGTAATGTTTAATATGTAGGTTGTTGAAACAGTATATTTTTTACAGAGTTGGAGTCAGATAGTAAGTAGCTAAGAAAAGAGGGGCTTGTATTTGTGAATAGTTATTGTTTAGTGTTCACTATTAAGGTTAAGAAATAAATTTGTTAATCTTTGTATAAATAGGGGAATGTAGGAGATCTGTGTCGCTCATATTTTAACAGATTACGAGATGAGGTGAGCTTTTCTGGGTGTTTGTTTTAATTAACAGAGAGGTTTGACTCCACCTTGTAAATGTCCATCCACGCTAACCCCATTTCCCTGCAGTTGGCCCATATCCTTCTAATCCTTTCCTATCCACGGAATTTTCCAAATGCTTTTGAAATGTTGTTAATGTACCCCTTCAGCCACATCTGCTAGCAGCTCATCCACGTACCAGCCTCTGTGTAAAGAAGTGGCCTCTCAGGTTCCCTTTTATTCCTTCTCCTTTAACTTTAAACTGATCCTCTCGCGTCCTCGATTCTCTACACCTTGGAAAAAGACTGAGACCATTAACCCTATCCATACCCCTCGCGATCTTATACAACTCTATAAGGACTCCCTCAGTCTCCTACACACTAAATAAAATGTTCTAGCTTGTCCAACCTCTACCTATAACTCAGACCATTGGGTCCTGGCAACATCTTTGTAAATTTCTTCTGCACTCTTTCTAAGTTAATAACATCCTCCCTTTAACAAGGTGACAAAACTGAACACAATACTCCAAGTGTGACCTTACCAAAGCCCTGTGTAACTGCAGCATAAATTCCCATCTTCTATACTCAATATCCTGCCTGATGAAGGTCAGTGTGCCAAATGCCTTCTTCACTGCCCTGTCTACCCGTGACTCCACTCTCAGGGAACCGTGCACCTGAGCACCAAGGTCTCTCTGCCCCCTGCACCCCTTAAGACCCACCCATTCACCATGAAACTCCTACCTTGATTTGAATTTCCAAAATGCAAGACCTCACGCTTCTATATTAAATTCCATTTCTCGGTCCATTTAAGGTCCTGCTGCAATTTCTGATAATATTCCTCACTGATCATGCTCCCACTTACTTTAGTGTCATCTGCAAACTTATTAATCATACCTTGTACATTCTCAACCAAATCATAGATACCAAACAGCAATGGACCCAGCCTCCAGTCTGACAAACATCCTTCCACTAAACCCTCTGCTTCCTACCATCAAGCCAACTGTGTATCCAATTGGACAGTTCCCACACACTCTACGTGTTGTAACCTTCCTGAGCAGCCTGCTATGTGGAAACTTATCAAACGTCCTGGTAACTTCATCAAAGAACTCTAACAAATTTGGGAAGCATGATCTCCCACTCACAAGTCTATGCTGACTGCTCTGAATCAAACCCTGCGTAAGTAATGGGCGCAGTCAATGGTATACTGTCCTTCATTGTCAGATGATTCCAGTACATAAGTAAAGCGATCTGACAGCTGTTGTAGAGCCCTGCTGAGAGAGCATTAGGGTCACTCTGTACGGATTTGATCTCCTTTGTAAGGAATGATTCCCGTACCACAGACACGGATGATGGTAACATGAGGATAGAGTGAATAAGCTGAGTGTTTAATCTGTAGAGCTGTGAGAGACGAAGAAATGGTGATGCTGAAACACGAAGAGTGGCATCAGTCTCTTATTTCCAAAACAGACATTGACAGGGAGAGAAATTCCATACTTTACCCAGGAGTTATTGGTTTGATTTCTTGTCATGTGTACCTCAGTACAGGGAAACACTTTATTTATGAGCAGTGTAGGCAGGTCATAGTAAGCGTGGCCAGAAAGATCATAGGGTGGAAATAGACTTGGACAGAGTAAGGCATACAGGTTACACTGAACAGGACATGCACGAGACAACATCAACATGAACAAGATCAGCATTAATTGAACTTAGAGAGTCCATTCATCAGTCTAACGTGACTTTCCTAATAGTTTATATGCCTAAATTAACTCTCCCCACGTTATTGTGCAGGCAGCGTGTGACCCTGTACTGAATGCCATGTTGTTCACAATCCCCAACAGCAGCCACAATACCTTCCATCTGAAACAGGTCGTCATTCCCACCAGCTTCCGTCCTACACAGAGAACACCAGGCTGGCTTCTCGGAGATGGAAGGTGCCTTCTTGTGACTTCACACAAGACATATGGCTTCCCTCCTCACCACTAGAAAACCACGTTAATGTCCCACGTGTGTATCATGACAGACGGAGCTACGAGGAACAATGTGGAGCAGTCTGTCTGTGCAGCCTCTGCTCCACTTGGTCATCATGTTCGAGCATCAGTCAGGAGATAGCGAGGACTGTTGATGCTGAAGATCAGAGTAGACAGTGGTTTGCTGGATAAGCACAACAGGAGAATCGACGTTTCGAGCATAAGCCATTCATCAGGAATCAGGAGCAATTACATCATTCGGCCCATTTAAGGTCCTGCTGCAAATCCTGATAATATTCCTCACTGATCATGCTCCCACTTACTCAAATGGGTATGGTCAGCTCTCACAGATTAGGATTTCTGCATTTTGGTTTCTCAGTAACATCAGAAATTATTGGGGTCTCCACCGAGTTGAAAGCTTTAGTGAATGTCTCCTGGCTGCTACTCTCTCTATGAATTTTCTCTTTGTGCTGTTTTTAAATCCTGAATTGGAGAAATATTTGTGTCATTCAGTGTCTGAATATTCCTTTTTTCCAAGGGCTGTGTTCATGTGATTTTCCAGTATTGGAACAGTTCATTAGTTTTGGTTCATAGATCTATTATTCTGTTAACTTGTCCAATATAATTACGTTATTCTAAAGTCCTCTTTCTTTGGTTTTATTTAATCCATCGTGTTAAACTAAATGGTGTTATGCTTCACACCAAGTTGTTTGACCAGTCACATTGCATCTAGAACAGACACTTTACATTTTCTTTAAATAAGAAAACATTAGAGTCTCGGCTACTGCGTTCAAATATTGTCGAGGGGCTCTGGTGTGGCCCATCACACGAGAATCCTTCTCTTCCTGAGTAATATATTGGAGGCACTGAATGGGCTGTCCCTGTTCTTCTCCAATAGGGTCAATGCGCTGAACAACTTCCTCATATTCCTGTGAAACCAGTGTAAGGTGCGGAGTGATCTCTTAGTTTACTGTGGCAATGTGCAGTGTCAGGCAGTCATTTATATGAATGTTACAGACTCTTTAAAAGCACAAGCCTCAATGGAATCCATGTCTTGCTGCTCATGGACACAGTCCAGTTCAGGAGCAGACGGGGGCGACAAATTATTCTGAACATTGTGGAATCCTCAGTGACCATCCCCACTTCGGATCTTATGGTGAGGAGGGTGAGGGTGGGGAGACATTGATGAAGCAGCTGAAGATGTTTGTGAAGAGGAAGCTACCCTGAGGATCTCCAACAGAGGTGACCCAGGACTGAGATGATGAACATCTTCCTTTGTGCCATGTTTGACTCCAAACACTGGAAAGATTAGTCTGATTCCCATTAAGTTCAGATTTGTTAAGCTTCTTGATGTCAACAGAAGTCAACAGAACCCTTTGTATAAGGGCCAGTCATTTTTACCTGACCCATTGTGTCAACCTCTTTTGTTCATATCAATAGGCCATGATATAGGCAAGGGTTTTCTTCAAACATTCAAGCATTGAATGTCAGGATTTCTCTTCTCAAGAGTGTTCGGGGAGCCAGATGACTGAAAGTATTTGAAGAGGAGGTAGATGGATATTGACCTGTCAGAGAGTTGAGGGCGATGAGGAATTGGGTATGAAAGAGGATTTGAGACCAAGAGCAGATCAGTCATGATCTTAGTGAAAGGCAAGGCAGGGTTGGGGAGTGAATGACCTGTCCCTGTGTCTGATGTTCTCACATTCTGTTATTGGAAAGTTAGTGGGTGTTATTTTCATGAATGTTCTGTTTTTGAATGTTGCCGTCAGGGAGACCAGGGATTTTGTGAGCCATCGCTGGGTGAGGTATGGCGGTTATATTCATAGTGAATTTGGGTCGACAACATGACCAACAAATGGAGCACAAGTTTCAGAGAGGGGAAGCTCTGTACAGAGAGATGAGGGGCTTCTTTCATACCCAGCCTGGGTTTTACAATTACATTTCTCAAATCAACTCAAAGCGTGTGGGACAGCCTTGAAGGGCCGAATGATCTCCTCTGTTTCTGTGCACCAGGTTTTAGAAGTAAGTAGCCTCTAAGTGCTCCTGCCTAACAGGTTTAATGGACTGAATGGAACACAGGGACACGGGATTGAGGGACAGGAGTGAGTCATTAGATACTTTGAAAATTCTCCACCAGGCACTAAGATTGTGGCTGATCAGGTTGGGGACTCAGCCCCACTTTCCTGTCTGTGTCCCATTCGTCATGACTCACTTCTCTGTCAAATCTTTACTTAATGCAGCTTTCAATCAATGTGAACATAGAGGCACGATAAACTTCCAGTGAAGAGGATTCCCACTTGAAAGATCCATTCAGAATTATTCGTCGTTCCTCTGATCGACTCAAAGTGTCATGCAGAATGGAAACAGACCCGTTAGTCCAATATGTTCACTCCGATCAGATGTCAAATCTGATCCAGTTCCATTTGCCAGCATTTGGCCAATATCCCTCCTCTTTCAGATACTATTTAAATGTGCAATTGTAACCGCCTTCACCACTTCCTCTGACAGCACTTTCTCAACACACACCACTCTGTGTCTAAAACATTTATCTTCAGTCCCTTCTAAATCATTCCCCCTCTCCCCTCTCACCAATGCTCTCCTGTTCTGGACTCCCCTATCCTGGGGAGCAGATTGTGGCTGTTCAGAATATCCATGCCCCTGCTGGTTTTATAAACCTCTATAATGTGACCCCTCAATCTCTGACACTCCAGGGTAAACACCTCAACCTAATCAATCTCCCCCTAAAGTTCAAACCTCCAGTCCTGGAACATCTGTGTAAGTCATTTCTGCAGAAAACCGAGTTGTATGTAGTATTCTTAAAGTGGCCTCACCAACATCCTGTACAGATACTACATTCCACCGCAACTCCTATACTCAATGCTCTGACTGATTAAGGCAAATGTGCCAAATGTGTTCTGCACCGCACTGTCTGCATTCGATTCCACTTTCAAGGAACAATGTACCTGCAGCCCTATGTCCCTTTGTTCCTCAACACTCACCAGGACCTGACCATTAAGTGTATAACTTCTGCCCTGATTTGCGTTCACAAAATACAAAACCTCGTCTTTATCTAAATAAAACTTCATCTATCACTCCTTGCCCCTTTGTCACATCTATTTGTGGTCTTGTTGTACTCTGAGATAATCTACTACACCACCTTTCTGATATCGTCTGTAAACTGACTAACTATGGCCCCGATATTCACATCTAAATCCTTGACATAAATGATGAAATGCAGTGAACTCAGTCCTGATTCTTACAGCACACTGCTGCTCACAAGCCTCCAGTCTGAAAAATACCCCTCTTCCTTCAAGCCAATTGTGACGAGCTTCTTCTGTATCCCATGTGACTGAAACTTACTAATCTGCCTACCAATTAGAACTAAATACTAGCTATGAAGAGAGGCTGAGTAGGTTAGGTTTATTTTCACTAGACAAAAGAAGATCGGGGGGGTGATGGGCGTAAACTTATTGAGGTTTGCAAAATCATGAAGGTTAAAGATAGGGTGGACAGAGACAAGCTTTTTCCCAGGTGGAAGGATTCAATAACGAGAGGTCATGCTTTGAAGGTGAGAGGTAGACAGTTTAAGGGGGATACACGCGGTAAGTACTTTACACAGTGGGCGGTGGGCGTTTGGAAAGTGTTGCTAGCAGAGGTGGTAGAGGCAGGCACGGCAGATTCATTTAAGGTGCGTCTAGACAGATGCATGAGTAGGTGGGGAGCAGAGGAGTAGGTGGGGAGCAGAGGGATATAGATGCTTAGGAATTGACCGACAGATGTAAACAGTACATTTGGATCGGCTCAGGCTTGGAGGGCGAAGGGCCTGTTCCTGGGCTGTAAGATTTTCTTTGCTCTTTCTTCTTTAAATGAAGACCTTGCTGAAGTCCATATAGACAATGTCAACCAAACTGCCTTCATCAATCTTCTTTGTTACCTCCTCAAAAAAACTCAACCAAATTAATGAGACATGATTTCCCATGCAGAAAGACACATTGTCTACCCTGATCAGCCCTTACCTTCCCAAATGTATGTAAATGCTATCCCCCCAGAATCCCCTCCAACAACTTACCCACCACTGACATCAGGCTCACCGGTCTATAGTTCCCCGGCTTTTTGGGTCACTGTTTCCTTTCTAGTCCCACTCCCCCACTGTTCACAACAAATGTTAAATGTAACCAGGTCGGTGATATAGCCGATGATATCGGTCTCAGACTGGGTCAGGGTCAGTGTTAGGAACAAGTCAGTCTAGTTTCTTTAATCTGCTCAAATAGCACATTTATGATCCAGAGCAATGTTACTCCAACTATGATGGAAAGATGAATGGCAAACTATTTTTGTATTGCAAATATATAATCAATATTTCCCTTTCTATAACACACACACACACACACACACACACACACACACACACACACACACTCTGCAATTTTTACTTGAAAGAACTTTGTCCAGATATTATCCCATGTACATTGTCCAAACTATGTCTCCATCATATTCCCTGCTCCATGTCGTTGCATCATTTCTCCTGTGATACACAGAGCCATACCCTGAGCAGAAAATGGTCTAGGTCGATTTGAAGATATGTTTTTATGTTCCTGCTTCATTAAAAAATAAAAATGTCTAATTTATTCAGAATACGTGTGTTAAAATGAATGCATTTTTAAAAGAAATACAGAAATTGCTGGAAAAGCTCAGCAGGTCTGTCAGCATCCAGATGCCTTTTACATGATACAGTTGTACCAGCCTCCATCACTTTCTCTGGCAGCTCATTCCATACGCACACCACCCTCTGTGTGAAAAGATGCCCTTTAGGCCTCATCAAAACCTTTCCCCTCTCACTTTCCACCAATGCCATCGAGTTTTGGACGCCCCTAACCTGGGGAAAAACCCTGACTACTCAACCTATCCATGACCGTTCTGATTTTATGAACCTTTCCTGCTGCGAAATGTGACTTCAATCAACACGAATGGCTGTACTTTCAGTCATCCCGGGCCTAAATTCTGAAATGCAACACTGACACCCCTTCCTTCTCCATCAAGTCACAATTCTAAACCATTTTAATCAGTTTGTTCAGATATATTAGGTGACACTTCTGTGGGATTTACACCTAGACCTTTGTGCCCGGAGGAAGGGACATGATCCTCACTACCCAATACCCATAAAGCTGTAACATTATTCTCCTGTGTGTTTGTCCATCAGCCTGTTCTGTCATACTGTGATATACCTCTGCAACAGGCAGGACTTCAATCCAGGCCTTCTCATCCAGAGCTAGGAACACTACCACACAAGTTCAGGAATTGGAATCAAATCCAGAGCTCTGGCTCAGAGACACGGACACTGCCCACTATACTACCATACCCAGATTTTGGGTCATATTGTAGTGCCCGCTTCCAGCTCAGTGTGGATTGATTATAATCAGGTTACTATTACTGAATTACAAACAACACTTTGTATTATTAAACAAATGCAAGATATTTGTCTCAACTGTAGGATATTGAGTGTACTTGCTGAATATTGAAATTAACTATGACCATCTTTAATCGCTATTATCTGTAGTCTGCAATATTAGGGAAACAAATCCCGCAGAAACACTCTGCCCAATGAAGGGTCTCAAATAGATGTTTATTACTGAACACCAGAGGCGAAGGAAGGGATTAATTTCTGACCCCAAAACACCGATCAATCTTACCCACCTCTAACGTGTGTCTGCCCCCTTCCTAAAACCATGAAATGATACCAGGCCGCTGATTACTGTCCAGCCTCTCCTCCCGAACGACTGTGTCTGCAATCTGTCCCTCCTCCCTCTAACCACACAAGGCAGCCCAAGCTCAGGGTCTTTGTGAAAATCAAGGCCGGAGTGTGCAGGCCTCCTGGAGAGGGGTGGGCATTTTAAAATTGAAGGGGGAGGTGGCAGTCATATCACACACTGGGCTGAGGGGTGGCAGATGGAGGATAGTCTGGATTAATGCCAGGCATTGGATTTGGTAAATCAAACAAGAACAGGACCTATACAATTAAAAGTAGGGTCTTTTGGTGGTGTTGTAGTACAGAAACCTAGGCTGTCAGGTTTAATTCTTTAAAATTTGCATCTGATATAGAAAGTGGCTAAGAAGGTGTTTAACACACTTGTCTTCATAGGTCAGACCTTTGAGTATCGGACTTGGGATGTCATGTTGAGGTTGTACAGGACATCGGTGAGGCCTCTTCTGGAATACCGTGTCCAGTCTGGTCACCCTGCCCGCTCATTCCATAGCCACACCACCCTCTGGGTGAAAAGGTGCCCCTTAGGTCGCTTTTAAATGTTACCCTCTCACCTTAAGCCTATGTCCTCTAGTTTGGTCTCCCCCGTACCCTTAGCAAATACCTTGACTATTCACTTTGATATTATTGACCTTGATGTTATTAAGCTGGAGAGGGTTCAGAAGAGTTTAACCTGGATGTTGCTGGAAATGGAGGGATTGAGCTATAAGGGGAGGCTGAATAGGCTGGGACATTTTTCACTGGAGAGCATGAGATGGAGGGGTAACTTTACAGAGGTTTATAAAGTGATGAGGGGTACAGATAATCTGCAGGGCTGATGTCTTTTCCCGAGAGTTGGGGATTCAAAACTGAGGGATATTTTGAGGCGTGAGGAAAAAGATTTACAAAAGTCAGGAGAGGTAATTATTTTAGACCGAAGCTGGCTTTTGTGTGGAATTAACTTCCAGAGGAACTGGTGAAAATAGGGACAGTTACAATGTTTAAAGGACATTTAGATCAGTACATGGATAAGACATCAGTTTGGATGGTGCTGTGAGCAGCTGCCCTCTCACTCCCCCTCTCTGAATGAATCCCTGTTGGTTTTCACCCTCTGCCAATGCCTGTGCAGTGGCATGTGCAGGCCAGCAGAGGGTGGCATTGTATCACTTTCAGCACCACAGAGACTGCCAGACCTACCCACACAGAGACACACAGATACACACACAGCAATTGTTAGGGCACAGCGTGAAGCTTATCTGGTAACTTAAATTAAACATAAAGAAATGCTCACTTTACTTTGTAAACTGTTGAAATATGAGTGATAGAGAACTCCCAAATTCCACTGTTTAAACAAAAAATATCAATGTATTTTTTTAACTCTGAAAGTGAACATTTTACATCAACTATTCACAACTCTGGGACCCTCTTTCTCCTCACTGCTTATGACCCTACTCCAACTCTACAGCAATATACTGTTTCAATAAGACACTTATTAAAATTACATACACGTAATTTCAAAACCAAACAGCAGCTGTTGTTTCATCTCACCTCACACCAATCTCCCTTTTCCCATCTTTCCTGGGAAGACTGGCTCATGTTACAGGATGCTATCGAAGTGTCGATATTTCAGCATTCTGAAACCTGGGAACACATCCTTCCATGACACTGTCTCTCAGTCTCCCCCTCTCTGTCTATAACCCAAACCCCTCCCATGTGGTGATATTTAAACTGATTCCCCCGCCATCTCTCTCTGGCAGGGATGTTCACACCCACAGCACTCCCTTATCATGGCACAATGGAGATATGCAACTGCAAATGGATGGGAGCTGAACATCCTGTCACTTCCAGCATGGGCTGCAAGTTTCCCCACACTGGGCAGGGATCTAACACAGTGTTACTGAGCAATGTACTGGGGTGGGGTACACAGTCCAACATGCTGGGAGGGTAACTGCTCCTGGGTTACTGAGCAATGTACTGGGGTGGGGTACACAGTCCAACATGTTGGGAGGGTAACTGCTCCTGGGTTACAGAACAATGCACTGGGGTGGTGTACACAGCCCTACATGCTGGGAGGGTAACTGCTCCTGGGTTACAGATTAATTCACGGGTGATCACTGCACAGGTCTCTGTGCTGGTCAGACTGTCTGGTTGAGGTTTGTAGATAATGCAATGATGTGGTTAGTGCAGCTCCCCGTGCTGGATGGATATTTGTTCCAGGTTCCCACATTAGTGCCCTGCTATGGTCTGCACAGCTCCGGTACTGGACAGATCTGTAGGCTGTGCACAATACATCATGTTGGTGGGGTGGATGGAGGGAAAGGTGATGGACAGGTCATGGAGCTCCCCGGAACGTTCTGTCCCTGACATTCTATAACTGCCATTCCCCGGAACGTTCTGTCCCCGACATTCTATAACTGACATTCCCCGGAACGTTCTGTCCCCGACATTCTATAACTGCCATTCCCCGGAACGTTCTGTCCCCGACATTCTATAACTGACATTCCCCGGAACGTTCTGTCCCCGACATTCTATAACTGACATTCCCCGGAACGTTCTGTCCCTGACATTCTATAACTGACATTCCCCGGAACGTTCTGTCCCTGACGTTGTTTGTTTGTGAACGGCCGGACGTCAGTGAATTGAACAAACGATAAGATCCCGAGGGAAGAGATCCCGTTCCAGGGAGAAGGAGACACTGTTCCGAAGGCCCCTCAGGCAGTTAAAGGGGGGAATACGTTTTCCCTGCGTTTACATTTCTCCACGACACAGGATCGACCACAATTTAGACCAAAATACAGGAAATTTCCAAACTCCAATTTTCTTCAGGAAACTGGGAGAGAATCCTTCAGGACAGCAACGTTTCCACCCTCCGTATTAGGAACTGGGAAGGAGTGACCTGTGTCTGCTCTCGAGTGATCGAGTGTGTGGGAATGTTCTAGAAACCATCTGTCCTTATGGATGTGTCTCTGTGTGTTTGGGGAGGGAGGGTTTCTTGTGGTTTATGTCACATTTTTGTCAGTAATTTTGACCTTCCCATTTGTTATTCCAGCTCCAATTATTTTAATAAATCCCTGAATACAGGGACACATTTGAAAATCTCACTGGGTCCCCGATCAAACGGGTCCCTTTGCCTCCAGGCTGATGGATAATGGGTTTGTTTTCCTTCCTCACAGTTAACGTAGTGACCATCTACGTCCTGCTTTATAAAGATTGTGGATTGTCTCCATGTGTCAGACGTTACCTGGGGGCCATGGCAGCGGCGGATCTCCTGGTCATTATCCTCGACCTGATCCTGAGACACATTCCCATTGTTTATCGGGAACAGTTTTATTTCCTGGTGTACTCCGTCCCCGTGTGTAATATCCACGCCGTCCTGCTTTATGCAGCCACTGACTGCTCTGTCTGGTTCACCGTCACTTTCACCTTTGATCGGTTTGTGGCCATTTGTTGCCAGAAGCTGAAAAGTAAATATTGCAGTGAGAAAACGGCGGCTGTGGTTCTGGGAGCAGTGACTGTGCTGAGCTGTTTAAAGAACATTTCCTGGTATTTTATGCTCACGGCTCGGTATCGGCTGGGGAACACCCCCTGGTTTTGTGATGTAACAGACGCTGTTCTATTCTCCAGTGTCTGGGTCACAATCGAGTTCCTCCACCACATTCTAACCCCGGGTGTCCCATTTCTCCTGATTCTGCTGCTCAATGTTCTCACCGTCAGACACATTTTAGTGACCAGCAGAGCCCGCAGGAGACTCCGCGCTCACACCAATGGGGACGCTCAGTCTGACACTGAAATGAGAAACCGAAAAAAATCCATCATTTTACTGTTTGTGATCTCGGCCAATTTCATCCTGTTATGGTCAATCTTCATGCTGTATTCGATATGGTTCCGGATGGCTGATATTGGGTATAAGTCTGTGTATCTCCATCGCTTTGTGGGGGAATTGGGCTTCATGCTGCAGCTCCTCAGTTGCTGCACAAACACCGCGATTTATGCCGTGACCCAGACTAAGTTCAGGCAGCAGCTGAAGAATGTGCTGAAATATCCCTTCACCCAAATCCATCCATCCATCAAATTCCCTCATTAATCACACCATCCGGGATTTTCTCATTTCAGTTCAGTGTTTCAGCGATGGAGCAGCCTGTCGCTATGGTAACAGACTGAGGGGAGCGCTGGTTTGTCCCTCCTTATCCCACAGGGGGGTTACAGGGAAACATTTCAATGTTTCTCACAACTCAGGGGCCAGTGAGAAAAGGCACCATCCCACTGACTGTATCCATCACTTCCATTTGTAACCAATAAAAATGCTGATGACAGCGTGCCGAGCAGCAGAGGGACCGATGTTGTTGTGTGTCTTTGTGTTGGAGAAGCTGAGCTGGAGAGAGACAGACTCAGCCCCAAGTCCTGGTCCTCAGGGAAGGGGAGGGCACCGCGCCCTGAGCTCAGGAGCTGGGGTTAACTCCCTCTGTCCCCCCAACTCCAACCCAGCCTCCCCATTACCTCTCCCCTACTCTTTCTCTCTCTCTCCTTCTGCACACACTCTCTTTCTCAACCCTCTCCTCATTCCCCTCTCTCTCACACCCCCACAAGCCCGGTTTCTCCACCTGCCTCCACTCTTCCCTCTCCCCCCTCTCTCTCTCTCGTGCCGTCGCAGTCTCCCTACAACAATTCCATCTCTACCCCAATTTTCCCACCCCCACCCCCCACACGCAGCCTCACCCCCAAACATCCCCAGTCGCTGGGTCAGAGGGAGAGGGAAGGACCAGGGAGACAGAGTATGTCAGAGAGACAGGGAGGGAGGGTCAGGAGGGAGACAGATTCAGTCAGAGGGAAGGAGAGGGAGATGGGAAG